>NC_056557.1:30595827-30704874 GCF_013358625.1 Macadamia integrifolia
ATAAAGTCACTTTTATCTGAATAAGGGTTGGCTATAGTATTTGACAAACTTGGGAGAACTACTCGTTCCCCTAAACTTCGTTTCTAATTCACCCCATAAAGCAAACTTCTAATCCTCCCCTAGTAAAAAAAAAAATCCCCTAGTATTTTAAAACTTCCAAGTTACCCCCGCTAAGCCCCACACCTCTCTCTCTCTCTCGGAGATGTACCATACATCCATAGTGTTCAACTCTAGGATTCAGCATGGTTTGATTATCATTCTATTGAGGAGCTTCTGTCCCTTTGTCACCAACCCAACATGACCACAAGTGTGTAGAACTTTAATTAATGTGATGTCATTGGGGTTTATTCATGTTCTCTCAAGTCCATAGAAGAGTTCAGAGCTTCCTCACCACAATGTAATCGCATGAACATTAAGAGACACACCCTCACCTACCAGCCACAGACCAATGATGTAGTAAAGGTGGCCGATAAAAAATGTTATGAGAATAATTTAGGAAATTGCAAAGAAAATAATGATTGGGCGGATAAGTTTCCATACGCATTATGCATGGGCTTACAGGATATCCATTTGAACTTCGACTGGGGCAACTCCTTACTCACTCGTGTACGTAATGGAAGCCATTCTCCCAGTAGAGTTGGAAGACCCTTCTTTTAGCCGCTTCTTTGATCATCCATAATGAATAGTGTGTATTGGTTATCCAAGGACATCTTCAAGCGATAGATCAAACAAAGAGAAAGTAAACCTAATTTTGATCGTTGATTGGAAACTGGTACCAACAGAGCAATGTGAACCTGACTTCTAGTTTTCAATTAGAGTAGCAAGGTAGATCAACTAGAATGTTCTTTGGTTATCAACAACAGAGTTACTAAGTTATGCAAACTTGTGGCAACTTTGTACATGAAAATACAATCATGATCCAATCTAGCGATATAATTTGTAAGCCAATGGTCTGGAAAAGAAGAGGTCAATATTACATGTACTTTGATAGTTGTTGTTTGTGTGTTGGTTTCTTGTATTAATTAGTTGTGAAAATGTTGCGGGAAGTAGTAGTGGGGTCATGGTGGGTTAAGTGAGTTTGTAGATGAAACTATAAGGGAGTTTTTGTGCAATAGCTGAAATAGTTGTGGGTGAGAGACCCAAGGCTGAGAAAGCCTGGCCCCCACCCACATCTATCCCATTGTTTCTCTATTTTCTACTTCTCATCATCTTCTATTTATTTACTGTTATTGAGAGACTGAATAAACTAAACATCTGCAACACTTGAAGATTAGAATACACCCCTACCGTCCGAGATTGAGTCCTACTTGTGGGGAAATTTTGACCTACCATTTTTCTAAGTTTGAAGCCAATCTTTAGGGATTGTTGGAGACCTAGGGCCCGTTTGATAACGTAACCAGAAACGTGTTTCTGTGTTTTCTTGTTCTCAGAAACACAGAAACGGCATAAATACCGTTTGGTAAAAGTGTTCTGTTCCACTTGTTTCTTGAAACATAAATTGAAATTTATAACAATTTATGCTTCAAGAAACATGAATGACGAAACAAGTTTTACTTGTTTCGCTTGTTTCTCGAAACAAAAAAGGGGCACAATTCCACGATCGACCGACACACCAACTTAAAAATCTATGAAAATTTATCATGTTCATTCGAAGATCGACACCCCCCTTCCTCTGATTTTCGTTGAAGGAGCTCTACTTCTCCTGCGTACCCGATGACGGGGAGCTCTGCTTCTCCGGCGTACCTGACGACGGGGAGCTTCATCTCGTTGGTGGAACACCAACCACGATCGTCACCCTCTTCAACAGTACACCTCCCTTCAACGATAGTGAAGCTACTGGACTCCTTAATCGCATATCTGTATTCTTTCGTCTCCGATGAAGTCTAGCCAATCCGAAGCAGCTTCATCGTCGTCCACTACAGCGTTTTTCGACCCACCACAGCAACCGCTGGCGGTTCCGGTGACAACATCATCATCGACGGCATCAGAGAAAACGGCTTGTCTATCAATATCGGCTGCAGAAGAAACCTCTGGGTCCCGCGAAGGGGGCGGCCAGGTTCGTCGCCGCTTCTTCCACTCCTCAGGTCCTACCTCTTACATTCGTAAATCGTAATCGAACTCTGGTGTTTGTTTTGAATGTCGGTGTTGAACCAGAAACCTGGGTTTAACCACATGCATAGAGACTCGTATGGCCGCTAATAAGAGTTTCAAGAAACAAAATTTATCAAACACCCAAAATTCTGTTTCTGTTCCCAGAAACGGAAATTTATGTTTCTGTTGTTTCTTGAAACAGAAACAGCAGAAGCGTTATCAAACGGGCCCCTAGGAGTGAGACCCAGTCCAGTTTGGCCCCTACCTTGGGCTGGTTTGAGAGATACAGCTACAGTAAATCTCCCAACTTTGACCTAAATCAGCCCTAATTTCTGGTAACATCCTCATCTCTCCAACCTGTGTGCCACTTCAGTAGCTGTTTGGAGGTTTTGTCAAGCATCATAAGAAGACCACTCGACCAAATTATTGGGCTCAACTGAGCCTTGATTTGAGTTATTAGTTGAAAACTTGAAACTATTTCGACTTAATTCTGAATCTGCTCTCAAATCTGTCAGTTCTTTTGAATCTAATTTGTTCTGAGTTGTTGGTGGTTGTGTTCTATCTATTGGGACTGATTACTTCTGTAGTGAGTCTGACATTACATCCACCCATTTTTTGTTATTCACGTGGAGAGAAACTTCGTGCAACTTTCTCGAACCCAATTTAAATGTTTCCCAGTTGTCCAATTAAATGAAACCATACTTCGACAACATCCTTTTATGCTGGTTCTTATTGATCTCCTATGTTAGACCCACCTAACAGTGGATCCTGATCTTCTAACCATATGATACATGGCAAGTTATAGGGCTCCAGACTTGTGAGATGGTCTGGTACCTAGATCTGAGATTTCCCCTATCTCCCCCCATCCCTCCCTCCCTCCCCAACCCCCCCCCCAAAAAAAAAGGTGTCGTAAACGCTTTACATGTTGAAAGCACAAAATACAAAAAATTTCTTACATTTTTTTACTAGAGATAAAGAATGATATTTTTTTCTCAGAAAGTGGTAAATATGAGCATTACATGTTTAAAATAGGGGAATTTACAAACTATGGTCAGAAATCAGGATACAAGGGATGTCAACTCTTCTCACTAGCATACAAATCAATCTGGTGAGAGTTTGAGGCCCATAATCAGTTATTTAGCACGAGATCTTGAATGCGAAAACTTACAGGAATAAATAGCCCTAACCACTGATGAAGAAAACTAGTAGAAATTTAATTAGAATGGTCTAACCAGATATATTATTGTATAGACAATATCTTTGGTCAGACCAATCAAGTGGTCATGAAGAAACCATCATCATCTCAAGCAGATTATTACACTTATCATTTAACCCAGTTGTGACAAGAATTTTTGGATATTTGTGTGCCTTAATCTGCATGGAAAGAAAATTGCAGAATGGTTATTTCAAGAATATAATTTACTAGACAAATTAATGCACGTGTTATTTGGTGTCATACTTGCGGTTAGTGGTTTGATGTGGATTAATCACCAAAATAGGTTTGTTTTATTAGGAATAACTCTAGGGTTGGATTGCATATGTGTTGGGCATTCAGTCCATGTGATTTGGTGTGTAATAGGCCACTTTTATGGGCCTAAAAGAGGAGCATTAAAGTTACATACGGGATTACTAGTTTTGTTTCCTTTTTCATTAGTTTCTTTTTTAATCGGGTTTGATTTAAGTTATATTTGTTTTCTTAAGAGTCAAGTTATTAGTTAAGTCAAGTCATTAGTAGTTAGTTTTTAATTTCAACTAGTTTCTAATTTCAGTTTTTAGTAACTATTGTATTAGCAGAATATTTGGTTTCCTTTTTGAGGTACCTTCTATTTTGTAATTCCCTCCCCATCAATTTTATAAATAAAGAAGAGGCTCCTAAAGCAAGAATGATTTTAATAAACAAATTAATGGCTACTGCTATTGTCTTCTCCATTGAGATTTGTCTTGTGTTTGATCAAGGTTGATGGAATTAGTGTTTGATCTAATTGACTATTTGCGGTGTGAAGCCCAAAAGGTTCTCTCCTAGCTATCTCTCTCTTTTCTTCCATTGACTCAGGGTGTTCTAGATCTGATCTACCATTATAGGTATTCAATTAATTTCTTTTATCAGTTCTATCCAGAGATAGAGGATCAATGAGCATAATTTTTTGGTTCTGTCCAGAAAATTGCAGATTCTGTTTGCAAGTTTCAGAACTTGCCCAGACCTAATTCATCATTCCATTAGTCCTTTTATTATCTGCTTCTATTTTGATTTCTGAAACGTTATAATCTGAGATTGATATTCTTAATCTTAGATCTAATCTCATCCTTGTTATTAGTTTGTTTTGAACTATTCTGGTATTTGGTCTGATGATGTTCTCTGAGAGTATCCTGCAACATTGGGACTAAGTTGCTTGTCAATCCTAGGTCCCGTTTGATAACGTTTCTACCATTTCTGTTTAAAGAAACGGCAGAAACATAAATTTCCATTTCTAGAAACAGAAAGGAATTGAAGGCGTTTGATAAGTCATGGTTCTGCAAGTCGATAGTAACCAACAAAAGAATGGCCACGAGTTGTTTCCAGAAACAGCGAAACAAGTACAACTTGTTTCGCCTGGGTCGTTGCTTCAACCATAAATAGGTGGAAATTTCAATTTCTATTTCTGAAAACAAGTCAAAAAAACAATTTTATCAAATGCTTTTTGTTCCGTTTCTACCGTTTCTAGACACAAAAATGGCAGAAATGCTTTTCTTGAAACGTTATCAAACGGGCCCCTAGTTCTACATTATAGTTCCTTTTTTTGGGGGTGGGGTGGGGAAATGAGATTTCGATCACAATTCAAGAGCTATTAAAACTTTAGTTAACATAAGTCGTGGTTTTGTGGGAACGCAGTTCAAGAATCTGCAGGAACAGATGGAGCTGACCAAACATTTTCATATATTCATATGTGTTAACTTGTTAACTAGTATAGCAGATTGTGCTCTTGCCTAAACCCCAACATTCGCTTAATATCCAATAGCAGCAGCAGAAGTTGGTGCTGACATTGTCAACAGGAGAATAAGACTTCATATAGAAAAAGTATTCCTCCTTCCTAGGATCACCCCATTGCAGAAACAATAAAGAACTTAGCATAGGATGCAACCATGTAAACATCTATTTTACATATTCATAGGTTGCATTACATATTTTCACCAAAATACCACTTAGGGAAACATCAACAATAGAACATGAATAGAAGAGAAATTTTTAAATAATCCAAGTATAATAGACTACAGTATTTCTAAGGTACCCTTTCAATTCTTTTGTTTGTCCAAGAATTCTAGATCTAGATTCTTTTAGCTGCTAATAAGAGTCTCAATTCTAGTCTAACTTACTAAAGAAAATGAAAAAGGAGTAGGTACCACTGAACTATTCCCACAAGATTTTCTTGGCAAAAGTATACAGAATCAAATTCAGAAAATAGTAATCATACAATTCCTAGACATTTTTCTTGCCCATTGACTGAAATAGAATAGATGGTATACTTGTGAAAAAGCATATTATATTGGATCCCAAAACTCAATTCTCATAAAATAAACACATAAATTGTTGGGTCTGGATCCTGCTTCCTATAACTGTATCGGTAATACAATGACTTGACTTGGATCAAAATTCTCAAGATGAAGGAAAAGAAATGACCTCCCACTCTGAAGTTGTAAGAGGGTGATATAACCTCATTGGACCACGTGGTACCTAAGGAGAAGAATCAAAGGGAAGTTGCAACAATCTTACCTTCTTGAAGGACCACTAGACCCCGGACCAGGCCTATTGTCTTAGAGGATTACGTGTAAGGATTTAGTGTAAATCCCTATAACATAATTAGTTAGAAAAATATTCTGTAGTGTTTTGTGTATAAGAGTAGCAAAGAATGAATGAAAAAGATAGACAATAACTATTCCCTTCTTTCATTTCTTCTCTTCACTTCTCTTCTCTTGGAAGGTAGCTCCCTCGAAGCATCCCTATCTCTGTAGCAGGTATTATTGGTGCTTTCGTTGAGAGCCCTCGATGGCTAAGGGAACTTGTTTCCGCCTTATTGATGAAGCTATCAAGTTATTGACGGATACCTCCGCTGAACAGAGCGAGCGATTGGATTCCTTCCAGACAGACCTAACTAACCAGCAACGATCCCTCTCTGAGCTCATTCTTCGCATGACAGCCATAGAGGGACACTTGGAATAGGCCTTGCGGGTATCGGTGGCTCAGTAAGGAAGACGTCAAGACACCATCAGCATGTCTTCAATGCCGGGAACTCCATTACCAATTCCTGCAAATCCTATCCAAACTCGCACCATCCGTCTTGATCATTAAGTTATGATTATCACCCGGTCCACATTTAGACTTCAATCCAAGTTTCCAAAACCCTGGCAATGGTTGCAATCGATTCTAACCTCCTTAGCTATGCTTGAACTGATCTGTAGGCTAAACTTTAGGTCTTCAAATAACTCTCAAACACTCTCCTACAAAGGCTAAAACAAAAAATAAGAAAGAAGAAAAGAGAAATTGAAGGGTTGAGAAGGGGGAAGAAGAGGGTAAGTTTTGGGCATCTCACCCCTCAAGTTTAGGCTTCTCACCTAACTACATCCCATAGCCAAATAGTATAAGCCATCTCAAGATAAACTTCATTAACTTCTCAATTGATTACAACAGCTCCTTATGAAGGAGTGAGTTCAGCTTACAATTAGAAAGTAACTAAAATAGAAAAATAACATAAGAATGAAAACCAACATAGACTTTCCTGACAACAAACTACTTGTTAACCAAGCAAATATGCAAGTAGAAACTCCTATTAATCAAATATCTCCTAACAAATAATACTAACTTGCTAGCTACAAAAAACCAAAGAAGGAAAGAAATCCTAAGAAATACTATTATTGAAATTGAATACGCAGATCTAGAGCTATTCTAGAATTCTTCCTTCCAAATCAAAGGGGACAGTTGGCATGCTTCTAGAAGGGTCATATGGGCACCAGCATTGTTCACGTGAACAATTTGCACAAGCACTATTCCCATGAAAAGTAACTCGTGAACAATGTAAAATTCTGTTCACTCTTTCCCTTCCTTATGCTTTGATCTACATCAACTCTCCCCCTCTTAAAAAAATTCATCCATGAATTTTGAAGATCGTAAAGATGATTCCCACATGGTGCACGTTAATCATCAAACCATAAAAAATTTTGGCAGCTCCTTGGTTATATAGATGTAGTCATGTAGGCACAGTTAATGTTCTTCAAGATACTTCAAAAGGATGACAAAGTCCGTACGGTCAACATCAATGTCTTCAGATGTGTTAATGGGGTCATCTTCTAGCTCGTCTTCTACTTGCTCTTCCCCAAACTTTGGCTCTTCAAGTTACTTGTCCTTCTCGTTTATAGTCTCCTTAATGGTTTCGTTAACCATTACTTCAATCTTGAACCCTTTAAGATCATTTGCTTGGCTATCCATAATCACTACAGTTGTTGTAGCATTAATTTCCTTTGGCGTGATCTCAGTATCCACCATAGTTACAATGTTGCTTTCGACTTCTTCCACTTGAGTCTCGGTGATGGGAACATTGGTGACTAACTACTCCTCAACAGTTGCTGGAATTTCTTCAACACTAACCTCAACTTCTGATTCTAGTTCATTGGTTGCAGGTGTCTTCTCATGTTGCTCCTTTGCAATTTGCTGCAACATTGTGGCCAGGTGGTCTAACAATTCATTCATGCTCTTGTTACCTATGTGTGGCTTTTGGGGACTTGTAAATGATTTTGGAGGGGACTTTGGCTGAGGGAAGAGTTTCTTTGATCTTTTCTAGATAGGTATAGGGTTGCCAATTTGTATCATTTCCTCCCAAGTCCTAATCTCACATCCTTGAGCTCGAAGTTGCCGTTTATGGATATTCCATGCTTTGTGAACAATAACATTCATCCCTGAACAAGCAAATCGAAGTTATTGGGCCTTTGTCAAGATATAGTAGTTGAAGTATTTGTCCAAAGCATCAATCCAATCAAGGAACTTTTATGCAATTATCCCGCCACAAAAATTAACAACCTTTGGCTCCATCTTAATTTGGCTTTAATACCAATTAATGTAAGAGTAGGTAGGAACTACCCAACCCCAATTAGGATTTGGACTTCAATCCAAGTTTCCAAGACCCTGAAAATGGCTACAATCGAATCTGACCTCCTTGGCTATGCTTGAACTGATCCGTATGCTGAACTTTAGGTCTTTAAATAACTCTCAAACACTCTCACAAGGGATTAAACAGAAAATAAGAAAGAAGAAAAGAGAAATTGATTGAGGGTGAGAAGGGGGGAAGAAGGTTAGGTTTTAGGTATCTAACCCCTCAAGTTTAGCCATCTCTCTTAGGGCCTCTCAACCAACTACATCTCATAGAAAAATAACATAAGCTATCTCAAGATAAACTTCATTAACTTCTCAATTGATTACAACAGCTCCTCATAAAGGAGTGAGTTCAACTTACAATTAGAAAGTAATTAAAATAGGAAACTTACATAAGAATGAAAACTAACATCGACTTTCCTAACAAAATACTACTTGTTGACCAAGAAAATATAAAAGTAGAAACTCCTATTAATCTAATATCTCCTAAAAAATAATACTAACTTGCTAACAAGAAAAACCAAAAAAGGACACAAATCCTAGGAAATACAAATTACTGAAATTGATAGGTAGATCTTGAACTTTTCTAGACTTCTCCCTTTCAAATTAGGTGGGACAGTTGGCATGCTTCTAGAAGGACCATATGAGGCACCAACATTTTTCACGTGAACAGTGTTTTCTATTCTCTCTTCCCTTCCTCATGCTTTGATGTACATCATCACTATTAGGAAGAAAAGGCACACCGATAAGCCCTGCATCCATGTTCTCTTCCATGAATTGATGATCAATTTTCATGTGTTTCGTCCGATCATGTTGGATTGGATTGTGAGCAATGTTGATGGTAGATTTTCTACCAGAAACTAGCTACATAGGAAGATTAACAGGGACAACCAAATTGTTGAGAAGATCTAAACTTTGCTTCATCACCAGGCTGAGAACACAATTGCTTGCTACTTACTCCTCCAAGTAATAATGCTACCACCAACAAAGGTGCCATTACTTGTGGTAGACCTGTGGTCATTAGGTGAAATTGACCAATTAGCATCCGTGAAGGTTTCAACTCAAAGGTGATCATGAGAAGAAAAGAGGATGCCACATCTTTGGGTAGATTTCAAGTAACGGAGGATGCGCAACATTGCTTTCATGTGTGACGAGTGAGGATCATGCATGTATTGGCTAATCAAGCTGACAATATATGCTATGTCAAGATTTGTATGAGAAAGAAAATCAATCGCCCGACTAATCTTTGATATCTTACCTTATCCACAATATCACCTTTCTTGCTAACTAGGTGACTATTAGCACCAATAGGAGTATTAGCTGGCTTGCACCCTAACATACTTGCCCCAGAAGGGTCAATCACGTACTTTCCTTGAGATAGGTAGATTTCATGAGAGGATCTAGCAACTTCAATGTGAAGAAAATAACGAAGATGTCTAAGATCCATAATCTCGAATTCCTTACCTAGATATCTATTGAGGCGAGAAATTTCTTCGAGTTCATTACCTGTGACAACAATATCCTCTACATAGATGATCAACAGGCCAATCTTTCAACTTGATCGCTTGATGAACAGTGTGTGGCTGAAATTGCTTTGAGAGTAGCATGTGGCAACCATAGCTCTGTAAAAACTTCTGAACCAAGCAGGGGGGATTGCTTCAACCGATATTATGCATGCTTCAACTTATACACCTTCCCTTGGGTTTTAGAGCACATGAACCCTGGAGGAATGTCTATATACACTTCCTCGTCAAGCTCCCCATGAAGGAAAGTGTTCTTCACATCAAGTTGTTGAGGATCCCAGCCTAAGTTAACAACATAGGTTAAAATAACACAGATGGTGTTCATCTTGGCCACTAGGACAAATGTTTTCTGGTAGTTAATCCCATAAGTCTGCATGAAGCCCTGGACAATAAGTCTAGCCTTATAGCGATCCACTGTACCATCAGTCTTTTGTTTAACTGTGAAGACCCACTTACAACTAACTGTCTTCTTCTATAAGGGAAGACAAAATAGATTCCATATGTCATTCTTCCTTAGAGTCTGCATCTCCTCAACCATGGCTGCCTACTGTTGTGAGTCAGCGATAGCTTCCTGCCAGGTCTGGGAATAGAATAGGGGATAAAGAGGACACAAAACTAAAGTAGGAGGGAGAAAGTTATCATAAGAAATATTTTTAGCAATAGGATGTAAAGTGCAGGACCTAGTGCCTTTGCGAACAGCAATATGCATATTAATATTAAGTCAATAATGGAAACATCATCAAAATGGGAAGAGAATTACCAAGGTCTGAGGGAACTGGATCAAGTTCAGAGGTGACAATTGGCATGGTAGAGTAGGTGCAGTGGTCTAGATCTACTGTCTGTGAACATAAACAAGCATCTTTGGTTGAGGCCGAACTGGAGCAGGAGTATTAGTCTTAGTCTCCCCGTGAACAGGAACATCAGTGGAGACAGAAGGTGGTGCTATGTCAAGTTCAAGAGGCACATCTCCCATTGTGGAAGAAGACTTCCTTGAAGAGGTGTCGTAGTGTAGTAGGCCGTAGGTTCATGAAAGACAACATCCATAGTCACAAACCAATGCCAGATGTAGGATGATAAGGTTGATAGCCTTTTTTAGTGGTAGAGTACCCTGGAAAAAGGAACCAAAGACCACGAGCATCAAACTTCCTGTGAGGATGATGATCATGAGGATAACAGACACAGCCGAAGACCTTGAAATTCAGAAAGCCAAATGCTGAAATTCACATGGGATTCATCTTATGGCATTGAATGCATAGTGGTCATGGTGCCAAGGCGAACCAAGGCAATGGAGGGCTATCTATACGCTTGGGTGACAAGTTGCCTACCTAGACATTGCCTAAGGCGCCTAAGTCACCCAAGTGTTATTTTTTATTTTTTCTCTTTTCTAATATTATTTAGTATGTACCTTGTATCATAAAAATCAACAGTAAGCTATGTCAAGTCATAAAAATCAACATTAAGTCACATCAAGTCATCAAAAATCAACATTTAGAGAAATGCTCTTGTTCTCTATCTTATTTTTAAGTGAGACTTTTTGTATAGGTAGAGCACAAGATTAACTTTTTGACAAGTCTTAAGATTACTTAAATCTGAATTGTAATGACATAGTTATGTTCTGGTCAAAAATTATTTTAAAGTGCACAAATGTTATTAAAATCACTTGAATAAAAACAATTTTATGGACATCAAACAAAGATTATTTTGCTGGAATTTTGGTTCTTAGTAATGTTTTACCATGATAAGACTTATGAAATTTTCAGAATTGAGAAAAACCCCAGCATTTGGAAGTTGAAAATTGACCCTACAACCAAAAATTTAATTTTGTTCTTGGACAGGGGGTGGGGTTCGACTTTTATCCTTTTAGAATTAGATTTTTAAACTATTTTTAATGGATTCAAATAGTGGGTCATTGCTAATTTACGTATAAAAACAGTACTTAAATAATATTTGAGATAAATGCGTTCTACGCCTTGCAGTAAGGCTCCAGTGCAATAAGGTGACGGTTGTCCATACCCTAATGAGGCCATCTAGATGCCTAGGTGACACATAGGTGATGCCTTGACAACTATTGTTGAATGGAATCAATAAAGCCTTTTGCCAACTAAATGGGGTTAGACGGGCTCCTCTTTAAAGCCATATTAGGATACGTAGGCAGCTGGTTCACCTGGTGCAATAATAGGGAACCTCCAAACACTTGCTGGGGAAGATTAGATAGACTTCTTGGGAATAAACAATGTGTGAATTTGTTCCCAAACTCTACAATTACTCATTTGAATAGGACTTGTTTTGATCATGCTCCTCTTTTATTATCGTTTTCTGATAACAATATAGGGGGTCCCAAACCTTTTAAGTTTCAGGAAATGTGGGTCAGGCACAGTAATTTCTTGGATGTTGTAAGGGTTGAGTGGGATTGGCAGGTCCCAGCGACTGGTTTGTATAAGATGGCTTTGAAGTTAGAAAATCTTAAGGGCCATCTTAAACTTTGTAATAAGAAGGTTTCTGGAGATGTGCATCAAAATGTGAAGGTGGCAGAGGACAATTTAAGGTGGCTGAAGCTAATTTCGATATGGATGGCTCTACTGCTAATAAGGCAGCTTTGCAAAATGCTTGGGATCGGGTACATGAGGTTTTGATCCAAGAGGAAATTTTTTGGCTTCAAAAATCTAGAATTAAATGGTTGCAGGAGGGTGACAAAAATACAGCTTTCTTCCATTCCGTTGTCAAAAATAAAAGAAGACACACTGGTATAAATAAAATCACGTCCATTAAGGGGGTTTGGTTATCTGAATCAAATCAAATTTAAGTGGAGGCTATTGCTCATTTCTCATCTATTCTCTCTTCTGAAGGGAGAATGGCAAATATGAATATTATTGATCACATCCCTTCGTTGATAACTAAGGAGAATAACTCTATGCTTATTGGAATTCCATCAATGGAAGAGCTTCATCAGGCTACTTTCTCAATGTCTAAGGACAGTGCGCTTGGTCCAGATGGCATTTTAGGTGTTTTCTTCCATTATGCCTAGGAAATTATTAAGGATGATCTCTATGAAGCGGTGCGTGACTTTTTTCAATAGGGGTAAGCTTCCTCAAGGTTATACATCTACTTTTATTACCTTGATTCCCAAGTCTGAATCCCCTTCTGCATTGGGTGAATTTAGACCTATTAGTTTATGCAATTTTCTTTACAAAATCCTTTCAAAGATTTTAGCTTGTAGACTTGGTAAACTATTGCCTAAACTAATTTCTGAGGAGCAAGGGGCGTTTGTTAAAAGGAGAAACATTCTTGATAATGCAGCTCTGGTGAATGAACTTGCTCAAGACATTGATAGGAAGTCAGAGAAGGTAATATTATTCTCAAACTTGATATGGCGAAGGCTTATGACAGGTTGGAGTGGTCATTCTTATTTGCTTGCCTGGAAAAGTGTGGCTTTAGTGGTCTATGGATTAGCTTGGTGAAGGAAACAATTTGCAATTGCTGGTTTTCTATTCTATTGAATGGCAGCCCTGTGGGTTATTTCAAGTCAACTAGAGATGTCAAACAAGGAGACCCTTTATCCCCAAGTCTTTTTTATTTTAGCTGAAGAAGTTCTTAGTAGAGGTCTAAGATCTCTCTTCTTTGGAGGTCATGCTAAGTACTTCCATGTTCCAAGGGGTTGTCCGAGTATCTCTTATAGTCTATATGCTGATGATACCATTATATTTGCTCAAGCTCTGAAGTCTTCTATGATGCAGATTATTGGTTTCATATCTAGGTATGAGGTTTCTTCAGGCCAATTAGTTAACAAATCAAAGAGCTACTTTTTGATGTCTTCAAAAACTCCTGAACGTAGAATCAAGATGGTTGAAGAGGCTACAGGTTTTAAAAGAGGCTCATTTCCTGTTACCTATTTGGGTATTCCTATAATCAAAGGGAGGGCTAGAATTTGCCATTTTAATGCAGTCCTTGAAAAGGTTTCAAATAAGCTTGCAGGGTGGAAAGGAAAGTTGCTCTCAACAGGTGATAAGATTATTCTAATTAAGCATGTTCTTTGCAACATCCCGATCTATTTACTTTCTGCTTCTTTGCACAAAAACTTGGAAAAGACTTTTTGTCCTTAGAGATATATTTTTTGAAAATTCCAAGTGGTTGGTGGGTAAAGGAAATTCAAACTTTCTGGCTGGATAAATGGACGGATTATGGTCCTTTGATTGGTTGGTTGAGCAATGTTGAGGGTATTGATATATCCATGCAGGTTAAGGATGTTGTTAATACTGGTGGTTCTTGGAACACAACTTTATTATAACAAAAAAATGTTCCCAATGATTTACAAAATTACCTAAAGCCTATGATTATTCCTATTTCATCTGTGAAGGATAAACTTCTTTGGATGCTAGCTGTGTTTGGTGATTTCTTTGTAAAGTCTACTTGGGAAATTATTAGATTGAGGTCGGAGAAGATTGGTTGGGATAAATCGATATAGGCCTCTTAAGTCACAATCAAGATCTCTTTTTTCAATTGGAAGTTGTTAAAAGGTAGAATTCAGGTTGATAGATCCATTCAAACCTTGGGGGTGAAAATTGCATCCATGTGCAATTGTTGTGCCAACCATCGCATTGAGGACATTTATCATCTCTTCATGAAAGGTGTTCTCGCTAAAAAGGTTTGGGGTTTCTTCTTCTAATTATTTGGCATCCAATGTGATAATTTTCATACCCTTTTCCAAAGAGTTTGTTTTCTCCAATATTTATCAGATAGAAAAAAGAATCGGCTTGGTTTTGTTATTGGGATCCTTTCTAATTTTATCCTCTGGGAAATTCGGAGAGAGAGGAACTACCGTTGTTTCGAAAGAAAATCCAACTCCTCCTTGGTGGTTATTAAAAAGGTTACTCTCTGGTTGTCTTCCATTCAAATGCCAAATAGCTTTTTTAGAGGTCTAACTAAGCAGGACTTTAAGTTGTTGTGGTATCTGAAAATTCCTATAACAAAGATTAAAATTAAAAGGATAACCTTTGTTAAGTGGATGCCAATCAGTGAATTTGTCTTCACTTTAAATGTGGATGGAGCTGCAAAAGGTAATCCAGGACCAGGTGGTGGCGGGGTTGCCTTAGGGATTGCAAGGGCACTGTCTTCTTTATTTTTGCTCATTTTTATGGAGTATGCTCCAATTATGTGGCTGAGATGAGAGCGGTAATGGATGGTGTTCGTTACTGTATTGCTTTAGGTATCATAAGATCTGCTATTATCTCAGACTCAAAAGATATTGTGCAATCTATTTCTGATGGTAAAAATGCTCATTGAAATTCTTGGTATTGATGGAACTCTGTATCTAAGCTTTTGCAATCGGCCTCTGTTTCTATTTGGCACTTAGTGAGGGAAACTAATAAGGTGGCTGATGCTTGTGCTAATTTTGCTGTTAGCAGTTGTTCAAATTCATGTTTCACAAAGTACAATTCTTTTTCGGACTCAATCAAGATTGCTATCAGGGATGATAACTTTCAAATTCCTTTTATTAGATCAAAATAGTTTGTTTTTTATGGCTGATTATAAAGCCATCCTTCCTTTGTATCTGAGTTAGGTTTTGGTTATATTTTTTTAATTCTTAATTTTGTTTAGTTAAGTCTTAGGATGTTGGGTTCTGGGTAAGGCAGGTTCTGTCCCCCCCATTGTATTTCTTTATTTATCTACTATCAATAAATTTTTGGGTCCGGCCAAGGGAACCCAGATAAGTTCTGTAGACACCGAATTTTGTCACCCCCCGGCAATGATGATAATATGAAGGATTACATGTTGGACATTTTATACTTGGAGAATTTTCAAATTAGAGTAGAAAATGACAAATTTTTCCTATAAACTTTCAAGAGAAAAGGTTTTCAAAAATTAGAATTTGATGTTGTGGATTATTGTTGTTTGTCTCCTCAAGTCGGACATTACACTTTGATGCGAGAACTATGCGAATCGACGCACGATTCTCTCTTTCATTATATGATCCGGGTCCCTACTTTATGCATATTTTTGTAAAGGTTCCTGATCGAAACTACAATCGTGTCTCACATCATTGGATAGTGCTCGGACTGAGCTTTCTAACGACATATTACACGTCGAATTCCGACAAACGGTTTGAAAGATATGACCCCCGAAAGTTGACTCCAAAGTTCGGTATCAGATTCCATTCCGAGCAATCAAAGGGTGCCACGTGGCGCCCAAACCCCTTTGTCCAAAAGCAAGCCTTTTGGGACAATTCTCTCTAGTTTTTTAGTCCCACATCGGAAATTTGAGAGAATTGTCCCAAGTCCCAAGGCTATAAGAATAGCCCTTCCCCTCTTCCAAGAGGGAGGAGAAAAATTGAAAAAAAATGATTTGGGAGAAGGAATAAGGTTTTTACTAATTCCCTCTAAAATCAAACATTCTCCAAGTTTAAAAGTTTAATACATTAATCCTTCCTTGAGCCGAGAGACTTAGCCCGGTTCGGTTCGATTTTGGTCTTGAAGCACAAGGGTTATCTCCCCTTGTTTCTTGATTAAAGCCGGTTTAAGGTATTTTTCTTTTCTATTAGAACTAGTTTATCTAATTTAATAGATTAATTTCTAATTTATTAATATTTGATTTGTTTAGATTAATTATGTTTAATTAGTCTCAATTTGGTTTAATGCGGTTTATCAGATGTAAATTGATTTATTCCGGTCCGATTAAAAATATTCAGGTTTAATTGATTCTTTTAGCTTAGTTAAGTTTAATTGTTTTTTTTACATGTTTACCTTTATTTGGTTTAGTTTTTAAGTTACTTTTGTTCTTTTAATCTGGACCCTCGGATCAGAATTTTTCATATAACCTAATCTTCCTTTTCTTCTTCTTTTCTTTTCTTTTCTTCTTCTTCTTCTTCTCTTCTTTTCTTTTTTCTCCTGCAGCAGCAACCGAGCCCCTCTTTTTTTCTTCTTCTTCTTCTTCTTCTTCTTCTTCTTCTTCTTCTTCTTTTTCTTTCTCTTTTCCTTCCCTGCTGCTGCAACACCCAACCGGCAGCAACCGAACACTCAACTTCCCCTTCTTTTCTTCTTCTTCTTCTTCTTCTTCTTTTTCTTTCTCTTTTCCTTCCCTGCTACTGTAACTGGCAGCAACTTCTCCTTCTTTTCTTCTTCTTCTTCTTCTTTTTCTTTCTTTTTTCCTTCCCTGCTGCTGCAACCGAACCGCAACCGCACCTAACCCTCTCCACTCCCTTCTTCTTCCTCTTCTATTCGTCCTAACCGAACTCAAATCTCCCATCTTCATGGCCACCACTGCTGCTCCTCTTCCAAGTTATGCTTTTGAGATCAGAGACGATCCAGCCGACAAAGAGGATTTCGCGGACAGCAAATGTGCTTTCGTAATGGTAGCTCTCTGTCCTTGCCTTGTCATGGTTATTATCCCCCTCATCGTCTTGTCGATCGTTCTCATAGTGAGGTTCATATATTCTGTCACACACCTCTGCACAGTCTCTCAAGTCTGTTTTACAAGAAGCATTGCAAGTTTGAGTTCCATTGTTTTAGATTCTAGGAGTTTCTCTAAGGTTTCAGAGGCAGATCCAAGAACCGAGGAAGACATTGACAATTATGCAATTGGTCATGTCTCTGTTCCCTTCTCCCTTCGTGTACACTGTTATCCTTGTTGTCTTTTTGATAGCTCAAGCGGTGAAGTCACATTTCGTTGGCTACACTTCTCTCTGCTGCCTCCTCACTCTAGTTTGCAACAAATAATGCCAGTTTGAATCATTCCGGGGTTTCAAATGGGAAAATAGAAACAGTTGAAGAAATGGGACAAACTTGGTTTGATGATGATGAAAGCAACAATGAGAGTGGTGAAAGTGTTTGCAAGGTGATTGAAGGTCTATTCGCATCAGATCAAAACAACGAAGCGGTTCTTGATCAAAGTGGGATCGATCTCCACCAGACTTACAGACCAATGCAGTTCTCCTCCTCTTCTGTTCTTCCCTGCCCTTCCTTGCTGCTAAGGCCGAAACCCCATCTCCTTCTCTATCCCTTTTTTTATTTTATTTTCTTTTTCTTGTGTTCATTTTCTTTTGTTTATTCATTTCATTTTTTATTTATTTATTTATTTTTGTAATTCAAATTGTAATATGCTCCCAACCCCTATCATTGTGTGACATTTCTCCCATTTCACTTTTGCCTTTGCCGTGTTTTAATTAATTCGCCGTGTTTCAATTAATATTTTTAGGGGATTCCATATGGAGTCCTAGGGTCACTCTAATCCAGCCCCTTAGGATCGAGGGCTGAAACCGATTGGGTTTTGCTCATTATTTTTTAATCATATGATAACCATGGGGTTTCACTAATTTCTATCAAGTTAGGGTTTTGAATCAGCAAATGAATATATGGGACGTAGTTTAGGGCGTGTTTAGTTTAGGACGGGCGTGGCTGGCCCCTCAAACCGGCTCGTAGCATTAGGTGCGTATTGGGGATTTGGGTTTTCCTACTATCTCCTATCTTTTGTACTCCAACATTCACTTGCATTAGTGTAGTATTAATTTAGATTAATTAAAGTAACTTAGTTAATGTAATTAGTCATTTCAACTGTTGTTTATTTAATTGTGGTTTGTTAATTTAGTTTTTTTAAATCATTGCATTTGATTTCTTCATTCAATTCAATTTATTAAACTTGTGTAATTACCAATCTTTTTCCCTCTAGGGTTTGTTTATTTTAATCAATCAACTAATTAGTTATTTAATGTAGGATAATTAACTAGATTAATTAGTTAAAAGATTCTCTTCTCATTAGATTAACTAGGGTTTTGAAAAATGTTTAACTCATCTTAGGATTAGCTTAAAGTAGACATAATTAGTCCAATTAGGTTTCATAATTAATTTAATTAAACCTTAGGTTTAGTTTAATCCTCCTATACTAGATTAGGTAGATTAGAAAAAATGCATTCATTTAATGTAATTAGCCCATTTAACTTTTCTAATTTAATTAGGCCCCATTTAATTTAAAAATATTTTTACCAATTAGATTAAGTAGGATTGCAATAATTTATTTCACAAATTACTAAGGATTAGGATTAACCATTTTAACTGATTCAATTTAGGATTTCATAAATTCATTAATCATCCATCTAGGTTAGACTCAATTAATCGAATTAGTTTAATTTAGGGTTTCATAAGTTGCTAAACTAATCCTAGGTTTAGGCTTATTTCATTAGCTTAATCTAAGACTCATAATACATTAATTAAATCATTTAGGCTTATTTAATTAGTGTAATCATTTCATTATTTGCATCATAACCTAGCTAGCATAATTTAGACATTTGGTTTAGGATTTTCACATGTCATGCTTAGATACCTAGTTTAGGGTTTTCAGTGACCTAGATTTAGGACTAGTTAGTAGGGTACAAACAAACTTCGGTCAAACAAAAAGAGACCGGCCTTCGGGTCGGGCAGACTGGGTGCCTAACACCTTCCCAGTCTGTCACTTGACACTTGCCCAGAATCTTGGTGCAAACTAGCCTTATCCATCAGAGTCATTAGTCTCTCTCCCTTGATTGGGGGAGACATTTATGGTCCTAGACCCTTTTCTAGGTGGCGACTCCCTTTTACCCATAGCGTGTATCCCCCCCTTGGCATTTGACGACCAGGGGATACTATCTCATCTCATTAGGGTTGAACCCTAGAGCGTGTGTACACGCGCTACGTGCAGTATCGCGATCCCGCGGCGGGGGCGGAGGTCCATGGTTCCTACAGTGGCGACTCCACTGGGGATGTCAGACTCTTGATTGACCATTGTTTGTATAGTTTGTTTGTACCTTATTGTTGTATATTGACATGTTATTTTTCACTTTTCATCACTTGCATACACTTCTTGCATTGAGCACAGCATGCCTTACCCTTATTCACCCCCGTGGTGTAGCTGTCAGGGTCCCTTACATATGTTTGGGCCGCCCCCAGTTACATCACACCCCTTGATACCGTACCATTTAGGTTTGGAATACTGAACTTATCGGCGAGGGTGTTACCTTGCGTGCTTGAGGGAGATCACACACATTTAGGTGTGCCCAAAGAGACACAATCGGTTAACACTCTGAGTTCGATATGCTCGAGCCATTCCCCTATTGGTATATCAAAGGGACCACGTACCTCTGATTCATTCCGTATATACGGGTGATAGGTATATCGGTCCTGTCAAGGTAGCCTTTCCGGTCCTAAACCTAGCCAACATGCATCATGTACTCGGACATAGAACCAATGGCTAGGATCAACACAACTAATGTAATATTGTTTGCGGTTCATGTTGGAACCCCTTGTAGGCATTTTTACCCGTCTCAATCTACCATTCACCAACAGAAGGATTGGATTTATCATTAACATTAAAGGTGCTAGTGTTTATAACTACACCAGTTGTTGATTCCTACAACTGCACCGTATGATTGGTACCGTGGCTATATGCTAACACCACCAGTCCAATGTGGTAAAGGTCTCAACCTGGTAAAGGTTTCACACATGCTACCTCGATGTTAATGATGGACCCAAATTCGTCCACCACGGTTTTTGGTGATTGATTCGATGTAGATCCGCCTATATGGAAGTTCTTACATGAACCACCTTGTTTGATCTATCAATTGAGAGTCTCTTCAACTTAGGGGCACTTCCTTTTGGTTTACCGCTAAGTTGATGCCACTCTCATTTGAGCTGACTCTTGTTTTGTCTAGTTGTCCTTGTTTGTGTATGCTTTGACCCTAGTTATGCTCACGTAGGAGAATGTACTTGTTACCATCTCATCCTTTCTTTTGTCCATTTTCCAGTACCAAGAAGGAGGGTAATCCGAAGTTTCACTTTCTCATCATATTCTACCCAGTTGAGGCACCATTTCTCATCAGGAAAGCCATTCCCTACCCTTGTGGGTCAGAGGTCCTAATTCAAGTAGACTAGTGAGGCTTTCGCCAGAACCCTCATTAGAAGTGTTTCCCGTTTCCCCAGAGGGTACAGATACCATGAGTCAAGATAACATTTCACCAGCAAATCCCGACTCCATGGAGGCCCGTGTCACTAAGATTGAGGAGATGTTAGCAAACTTAACTGCGATGATGCAAGCTCAGGTTGGTGGTGCTCGACCGGCAGAAGTTCAGGACCAACGGAGCCGTCTCCATAGTCCTAGGGTTGTTCCTCACCTCAATTTGTTAGGTGTTGAGGATGATGTTGTGATTGACAATAGCCCTGCTATGGGAAAGTCTGAAAGTCTTGAGAACCAAGAGTTGAAGGATAAAGTCGGTCGCCTTGAACACTTGATCAGGAACCTTAAAGGTGTTGAAGATCAGATCATTGATACTGAAGGGTTATGTTTCTTTCCTCATGTTAGGTTGCCAGAAAAATTTAAATGGACCTCTGAAAAGTTTGATGGTAGGGGTGATCCCCGTACTCACTTAAGATCTTTTATTGGCCAGTTGAGGGGAGGCCGAGGCTTCACGGATGAGCAACTGGGGCAGGCCTTCCAATTTTCACTGACTGGTGCTGCTCACCATTGGCTAATGGCTCTAGATTCTTCTTTAACCCGCACTTGGGATGACATGATGAAGGCGTTTACTCGCCAATACTCCTATAATACAGAGATAGAATTGACCAGGAGAGAGTTGGAAACAACAAAGCAAGCAGCAGGTGAAGGGTTCACTAGCTATTTGAAAAGGTTTCGGGACAAAGCGGCTTAGATGTGGGATAGGCCCAATGAGAGAGAGCAAGTGGGAATGATAGTGAGAGGACTGCGAGACCCATACCGAAAGTTTTTGTTTGCTCTCCCCATCCTCAACTTCGATGGTTTGATAGTCGCGGCACAACAAGTCGAGGATGCCATCTTTCAAGAGGAACTCCCCAAAGTGGATCGGTATGCAACTGAGTCCAGTAGTAGCAGAAGACCTCCACAACAGAAAAGCTCAGGGGTCAATGCCATAATGCCTACTCTCCCTTCTGCGGCACCAACATCGTCCACAATGGTAGCTCCGTTCACACTAGAGCAAGGGACAGCTCCTCCCAGTCGACCTAAGAGGCAGTTTGCCAATTTGGGTGCATCCCTGAGTTCAGTTTTTAGCAGATTAGCGAAGGCCGGATTGATTTCTACGATCCAACCAAGGCCTATTCCCGAGCCAAAGCCACGTTGGTATAATCCAGACCTATTCTGCCACTATCATTGCCAAGAAGGACATACCACAGATAACTGTTTCAATTTGAAACATGCTATACAGGACCTTTATGATGCTAAAAAGTTTGAGCTCCGACCTAAACAACCTAATGTGACCACAAATCCTCTTCCAAATCACCAATCACTCAATGCTCTTAGTGAGGATTTGAAAGAATTTGACCCCACCATCTTTATTAGGCGTCTCTCTATCCAGAGCAAGGGGCATGTTCATGTGGTGGAATCGGACGCGAAGCACAAACAAATTAAGACAGTTGAAGGAGAGTTTATGAAGTATCAATCAGAAGCATCTAAGACTCTTGAGATGATACCTTATTTCAAGAACTTGAATGGTCAATTCATTAAGGAAGTGCATGACTCTTCATACTTTGGGTTTCCAGAACTGTGGCTCGATGAAATATCAGGAAAGGAGTTACCAGGTTTTGAGATCTTCTTTAACTGCGTGGTTGGTCGGGCAGAGTCTTAAGCAGCTTGGTAGGCCCATCTGCAGCATCAAGGAGGATTTATGGATGTTAGTAAGCTCTTTGGTACAGAAGTTCTGATGATTATAGAAGACGAAGAGGGGTTGGTCATGTCTGGGTTCAAGTCCTTCGGTGTTATAGGTAGTCAGTCATGTTGTTAGGTATTTTCAGCTTTTTTTTCCCTTTCGGTTTCATGTGAGAAGTTTTATCTTTTTAATTTTGATGTTGTGTCAATCCAATCAAGTTTCCACATGGTGTAATCGTTTCAGTTTTTAATGAAATAGTTTATTTTGAGTATTTTGTTTGTTCTCCTCCCCATTTCCATCTCTTGATGATGAATCTTGCAGTGATCTTTCGCCTATTTTCTTAAAAAAAAAAAAGAGGGAGCCCATCAGTCATCCGTCATTCATTTTGGTGACAGAGCCTTGGTAATAAAGGGTCTTGAGCTCTCCACACATTTAATCCCCTTCCAATGAGTAAGGAGCTTAAAGAGAATTTTTCACATCATTAAGCCTATTAAGGGAGGCCATCCTTGGCCGCTAGTTATCCAAAAAAAAATCCTGAGAAGTTAAAATCCACTAGTTACCCTTTTTGGGCCTAAGCCTATCCTTTGGAAAGCCCATTACGGCCTACCCATATCCCATTACCAAGGTACCCTTCACATATTTAATCCTACTAGCCTCTGGGGTCTGATTAGAAGACATTTTTTGTACCAGAGCCTGATATTGCCAATGTTGGGGAAAAGCGCTTTTCCATTTCAAAATTCAATAACAAAAAAAATAATAGCAAAGCTCCAAAGGAAAGAAAGAAAGAAAGGAAAAAAAGAAAAAAAAAGGAGCAAAGCTTTAATCCAAAAGCAATCCAATACCCTAGGCAGGGGCAAGAGAGAAAATTGCTCACAAAAATTGAAGAAAAAGAAAGAAAGCAATAAAGGCAAAAATTGAAGATTCTAGTTAGACCCTGGGGGCACATTTGAGCTTTTACCCTCATTTGGAACCAAGTCCTAAGCCCCATTATAACCTAACAAGTCCTCCTAGGCTAAATGTGGTGAGATTTTCTCCGATAACTTCGAGCTCACCCAGTTATGATGGAACTTAATTATCAAGGCTTTACAACCAATACATCATCCGCGGCAGGAACTACGTCCGACCTGATTCTTGATTTACTCAGGATACGTAGGCAGCTTGAGAAGTCAATTTCAAGCTCGGTCCATCACCTCAATCACCATATTACCTTGTTTTGTTTGGGCTTCACATGAATGTCCTTTCTTGGCTTCCTATTTTGAAGGCGATTTGATCGTTGCTACTTTTATCATCAGGAGATGGCCTGCTTAGACTCGAACTCTTTCTCCCGTTTCTTATTCCGACGGATTCCCAAGAGTCCATGTAATAGCTCCCAACTCTACACTTGGTAGAACCATTGGGTCTGCATCCTTTTCATATTATTTGATTGGCTTACTACTTATTTCTTAGAGCTTGGGCCATAGACATGATGTTTTGGGTATTTTAAAGAGCCACCCCTCAAGTCTTGAAAAGCAGCCAAGGAAGTTACTACTGTCCCTGCTCATAAAATGTGGGCAACATCAGAAAGATGCACTCACAGGAAAAAGAATGGATCAACATGTTGAGGATGTTCACCATGGGATAAAGATTTGGTCGGAGCAACCGAAAGCCATTACAATTGAAGACATCAGGCTATATTGCCATAAGTTACAGACACATGCAAGTAATTCATATTCAGGCCAGATTTATTTGAGTTTAGGCCGAGCAAACTGGGGATGTCAGTCTGGGGCAACACTCATTGATGGGTTACCTCCCGTGTTTTAGCTTCGTTCTCATGGTGAAATTTGTTTTGGCAAAACCCTTCTTTGTCATTTTCCAATGTAAACACTTCTCACTCCTTTTATAGTGGTGGTCATTTACACTCTCTTACGTGAGCATAGTGTTAGGATTTGCATGACTAATCTTTTTTCTAACCAATCAGGTTGATGTTTGTTTAAATTTAATTGCAATATCATTACATCTCATGATTAAAATGTTGAAAATTTAAGATTTTTCGGTATTAAACCTCAAATGCATCAGCTCATGAAGATGGGTTCAATGGTTATTTGCACCATGACCAATTCCATTTCAAGTCCGGTTATTTACACCGAAGATTGGGCTTGACGGTTGTTTACACCAATGTCAGCTCCATTTCAAGTCTGGTTATTTATACCGAAGATTGGTTCGGATGGTTCTTTACACCATTTCCAATTCCATTTCAAGTCTGGTTATTTACACCGAAGATTGGTTCAGATGGTTCTTTACACCATTGCCAATTCCATTTCAAGTCCAGTTATTTACACCAATGTCAGCTCCATTTCAAGTCCGGTTATTTACACCGAAGATTGGTTCAGATGGTTCTTTACACCATTGCCAATTCCATTTCAAGTCCGGTTATTTACACCGAAGATTGGTTCAATGGTTCTTTACACCATGGCCAATTCCATTTCAAGTCCGGTTATTTACACCAAATGTCGGCTTCAGTTCGAGTCCGGTTGTTTAAACCGAAGATTGGTTCAATGGTTCTTTACACCATTGACAATTCCATTTCAGGTCCGGTTATTTACACCGAAGATCGGGTCTGACGGTTATTTACACTAATGTCAATCTCACCTCATAGTCCGGTTATTTAAGCCGAAGGTTGGGCCTGACGGTTATTTACACCAATGTCAGCTCCATTTCAAGTCCGGTTATTTACACCGAAGATCGGTTCAATGGTTCTTTACACCATTGCCAACTCCATTTCAAGTCCGGTTATTTATACCGAAGATTGGTTCAATGGTTCTTTACACCATGGCCAATTCCATTTCAAGTCCGGTTATTTACACCGAAGATCGGTTCAATGGTTCTTTGCACCATGGCCAATCCCATTTCAAGTCTAGTTATTTACACCAAGGTCAAACCTAGTTTCTCTTGTGTTTGACCATTCATTTACACCATTGCCTCATATTTGCACTTATGGTCTGTTTGGTTCTTTATACCAATGATAGCTGATTGCATCTACACTTCTTTTATCATACTTGCATTCATAGTCTGCTTGGTTCTTTATACCAATATTGGCTAATTATGTTTACACCATTTTTCCATACTTACATTCGCAATCCGTTTAGTTATTTACACCTAACGGTCGATTGAATTTACAATCTTTTCCATACTCGCATTCAAGTCTACTTGGTTCTTTATACCCATGTTGGCTAATTGCATTTACACCTTTGTCTCATTTTTTACATTCATGGTGTGTTTGGTTATTTATACCTGACAGCCAATTGCATTTGTACTCTTTCATACCTGCATTCATTGTCTACTTGGTTTTTTACACTAAGAATGGCTTATTGCATGTGCGTCCTTAGTCTAGGTTTTACCTGCATATTGACCGACTACGGTAGGTTTTATATCATGGTAGCACCCACACACTATTTGATTTCGCATGTGTTATCGATCGACATTTCCTATCTTTGGCCTTATCTCTCACTTTGCATTTGCATTTGCACCTCCGCCATCCTTGAGCTGGATGTCGGTAGTACATTGCTCCTGGTGACAAAATGGTGTGTTCTTTTCTTTGCCTTTCGACTGTTACACAGGTCTCGGTCAAAGAGGGGCAATCTGTAGACACCGAATTTTGTCACCCCCCGGCAATGATGATAATATGAAGGATTACATGTTGGACATTTTATACTTGGAGAATTTTCAAACTTAGAGTAGAAAATGACAAATTTTTCCTATAAACTTTCAAGAGAAAATGTTTTCAAAAATTAGAATTTGATGTTGTGGATTATTGTTGTTTGTCTCCTCAAGTCGGACATTACACTTTGATGCGAGAACTATGCGAATCAACGCCCGATTCTCTCTTTCATTATATGATCCGGGTCCCTACTTTATGCATATTTTTGTAAAGGTTCCCGATCGAGACTACAATCGTGTCTCACATCATTGGATAGTGCTCGGACTGAGCTTTCTAACGACATATTACACGTCGAATTCCGACAAATGGTTTGAAAGATATGACCCCCGAAAGTTGACTCCAAAGTTCGGTATCAGATTCCATTCCGAGCAATCAAAGGGTGCCACGTGGCGCCCAAACCCCTTTGTCCAAAAGCAAGCCTTTTGGGACAATTCTCTCTAGTTTTTTAGTCCCACATCGGAAATTTGAGAGAATTGTCCCAAGTCCCAAGGCTATAAGAATAGCCCTTCCCCTCTTCCAAAAGGGGAGGAAAAAATTGAGAAAAATTGGAGAGAAGGAATATGGCGCCATGAAGGTTTTTGCTAATTCCCTCTCTCTAAATAAATAATTCCTCCAAGTAAAAATCTTTGAATGTGTAATCCTTCCTTGAGCCGGGAGACTTAGTCCGATTCGGTTCAGTTCGGTTTTGGCCTTGAAGCACAAGGGTTATCTCCCCTTGTTTCTTGATTAAAGCCGGCTTAAGGTATTTTTCTTCTCCTAATTGCAATTTAGAACTAACTTATCTAATTTGATAAATTAATTTCTAATTTATTAATACTTAATTTGTTTAGGTTAATTATGTTTAATTAGTCTCACTTTGGTTTATTTCGGTTCAATTAAAGGTATTTAGGTAATTGTTAGGTAATTGATTTATTAGATTAATTAAGTTTAATTGTTTTTTTTAACATGTAGATTTGATTTGGTTTAGTCTTTTTAAATTGTTTTTTTGTTCTTTTAATCTAGACCCTTAGATTAGGATCTCAAACCCTAATTTCCTCCCCCTCTTTCTTCTTTTCTTCTTCTTCTTCTCTTCTTTTCTTTTTCTCCTGCAGCAGCAACCGAACCCCCTTCTTTTCTTCTTCTTCTCCTTCTTCTTCTTCTTCTTCTTCTTTTTCTTTCTTTTTTCCTTTCCTGCTGCTGTAACTGGCAGCAACCGAAGCCCATTCTCTCTCTCCTTTCTGAAACCCAACACCTCCCTCTCTCTCCCATCAAACCTCTCTTCTCTCCGTGTTCTTACCTGTAATCCGCTTCGACGAACGAGAAGAAGAAGAAGAACAGAGGAAAAAGGGTGAAAAAGCTAAACCAGAGAGAGACAGAGACAATCATGGACGAGAATTCCATATATGTTGAATGAGTGCTTCACGAAGAGGGTGAATACAGTACCAGCAACAATAACCAAGGATGGCAGAAGGTCACCTATGCGAAACGCCAGAGAAAGAACTCGGCGAAGAACTCAGATGCAGGTTCCGATCTCGGAAAATTCCGTTTGAATGGATCCGTAGGAGGTGAAAAGTCTAACGTTTTTCAGTCTATTGAACAAAAATCAGAAGAACGCCGTAGAGCCCTAGAAGTTCAGAAGGCTGCTGCTGCTGCTGCTGTTGCTTCTGCGGGCGCGGTTGTTCCCAGATCGAAACACCATTCTGATGATGATGGGGACGATAGCGATGTTGAAGCATCCGGTGGTGTTGAGAATGGGACCGTTGAGGCTAAGAAGCCTAAGGCACCCAAGAACACTGTGGCCGATGCGGCTTCCAAGATCGATGCTTCTCATCTCAACGCTTACCTCATTGATGCTACAACATCGTATGAATCACAGCAGGATATCCAGCTTATGCGTTTTGCCGATTACTTCGGTCGCGCCTTCTCTGGGGTGAGCGCAGCCCAGTTCCCGTGGACGAAGATTTTCAAGGAGTCCCCGTTGCAAAGATCGTCGATACACCCCTCTCTCACATTTCTGAGGCTGTTTATAAGACGTCAACTGACTGGATCAACCAACGATCTTCTGATGCTCTTGTTGTTTTCGTTTTGTGGTCATTGGATAGCATTCTAGCTGACCTAGCAATTCACCAAGGTCCTGTTAAAGGCTCCAAAAAGGTTTTGCCCAAGACTCCAAAATTTCCCATAATTGAATGATCCGCACATTAATTGTTGGGTTTTGATGTTATTTGACAGTCAAAAACTCGGTTCAGTGTGGATTAAATGATTTTGATAAATTAGTCCCTTTTCTTTTTTTGTTTTCTTTTATCTCTTAATAATATATGGGACGTAGTTTAGGGCGTGTTTAGTTTAGGACGGGCGTGGTTGGCCCCTCAAACCGACTCGTAGCATTAGGTGCGTATTGGGGATTTGGGTTTTCCTACTATCTCCTATCTTTTGTACTCCGACATTCACTTGCATTAGTGTAGTACTAATTTAGATTAATTCAAGTAACTTAGTTAACTTAATTAGTCATTTCGACTGTTGTTTATTTAATTGTGGTTAATTTATTTAGTTTTTTTTTAATCACTGCATTTGATTTCTTCATTCAATTCAATTTATTAAATTTGTGTAATTACCAATCTTTTTCCCTCTAGTAGTTCGTTTATTTTAATCGATCAATTAATTAGTAATTTAATGTAGGATAATTAACTAGATTAATTAGTTAAAAGATTCTCTTCTCATTAGATTAACTAGGGTTTTGAAAACGTTTAACTCATCTTAGGATTAGCTCAAGGTAAACATAATTAGTGCAATTAGGTTTCGTGATTAGTTTAATTGTAGGATAATTAACTAGATTAATTAGTTAAAAGATTCCCTTCTCATTAGCTTAACTAGGGTTTTGAAAATGTTTAACTCATTAGTTTAACTAGATTAATTAGTTTAATTAAACCTTAGGTTTAGTTTAATCCTCCTATACTAGATTAGGTAGATTAGTAAAAATGCATTCATTTAATGTAATTAGCCCATTTAACTTCTATAAATTAATTAGGTCTCATTTAATTTATAAATCTTTTTAATTAGATTAAGTAGGATTGCAATAATTTATTTCATAAATTACTAGGGATTAGGATTAATCATTTTAATTGATTCAATTTAGGATTTTATAAATTCATTGATCATCCATCTAGGTTAGATTCAATTAATCGAGTTAGTTCAATTTAGGGTTTCACAAATTGCTCAACTAATCCTAGGTTTAGGCTTATTTCATTAGCTTAATTTAAGACTCATAATACATCAATTAAATCATTTAGGTTTTTTTCTGATTTTAATTAGCATAATCATTTCATTATTTGCATCATAACCTAGCTAGCATAATTTAGACACTTGGTTTAGGGTTTTCACATGTCATGCTTAGATACCTAGTTTAGGGTTTTCAGTGACCTAGATTTAGGACTGGTTAGTAGGGTACAAACAAACTTCGGTCAAACAAAAAGAGACCGGCCTTCGGGTCGGGCAGACTGGGTGCCTAACACCTTCCCAGTCTGTCACTTGACACTTGCCCAGAATCTTGGTGCAAACTAGCCTTATCCATCAGAGTCATTAGTCTCTCTCCCTTGATTGGGGGAGACATTTATGGTCCTAGACCCTTTTCTAGGTGGCGACTCCCTTTTACCCATAGCGTGTATCCCCCCCTTGGCATTTGACGACCAGGGGATACTATCTCATCTCATTAGGGTTGAACCTTAGAGCGTGTGTACGCGAGCTACGCGCAGTATCGCGATCCCGTGGCGGGGGCGGAGGTCCATGGTACCTACAAAATCCCAAGTTTTGACTCTCGGGTGGGTATGACAGGTGGGTACACCTACCCACCTGAGTGACCCATCCATCACTATTCACTTAAATAGGAATAGTATATAAAGCTTTATGACTTCTTTTCTTTCCATTTATTACCCCCGTACGTTTGGTGAGAAAAGTAAAGAGGAGAGAGAAAAAGAAAGGGAAGAAGAAAGGAAGAGGAAGAAAGGGAGGATTTCAGTGGCGCCGAAGCTCGATCTTGCCATTCCGGTGCCGGGAGAGTAATCTTCAACTCGAGATCTACAGTTGGAGGTAAGAAAAGTTGGGTTTTATGAACATTCACCATACCCACGCTTTAAACCCTTGATTCGAGTATGGTTTCTTAAGATCTTGTAGACACCCTTTGAAATGATGAATCTAAGGTTTAATAGATGATTTATGTGTTGATCTTGAAGGATTTGAAGAGATATTGACAAGGTAGAAGGAGCATTGTGAGTTGGAAGTGATTTGGAGGGTTTGAAGTCATTCTTGAGCAAAGAAGGTAAGATGGTTCCCCTCACTTGAATCTAACTTAAATCTAAGCTAGAACCATCCTATAGGACTCTAAAGGTGTGAAGAATGGGTTGAGAAAAGCCCTATTTGGGTCCCCAAGGAATGGAGGAAGTTGAGAAGGAACTGGGGTTTTTCCGCCAAAACCGGCGGGTGGGACCGGTGGGTAGACAACCCACCTGAGACACCCACCTGAGTGGCCAGAATGTGATTTTTAGGTCCGATCGAGCCCAAATCTGACGTGGGACCTTCTTTCGACGTTCTAAACACGATTTTGACGTCGGATTTCATTAATTTTGATTCTAAAATGGTGAAGTACTAATCCCTCTCAATTTTGTTAGGTTCACCAAAGCCTACCCGATTCGCTCCGGATCTCACCCGTACCGAACGGGAATCCTTGTACGCTACAGGTAAGTGGAGAGAGGACGTTTGGCCTTGTTTCAAGGCATTGGTTTGGCATTCATATAACTATATCTAATTTAGTCATGTCATCATGAATGTGCTATATAGATTAGTCATTTCACTCATTGATGTGCATATATGCTATGTTTACTTTTCAAATGCAAATTGAATGTGATGTTATATGTTGAATGTGGACATCATGTTGCATAATGCATTGATAGATTAGATGCCGTGGTCGGCTTGAAAACGAATGCATTGGTGGCCCGTGGTATGGGACACGGAGGCACTATGCAGTCGTACTGCATATAGGAGCATGCGGTATTAGGATTCTCACCATCCCGTGCTACGACCCTTCCCAACAGGGGTTAAGGTGTTGGGTTGCCATTTGGGGGGAAACAGGGGTCGCGGTTGTCGGACACTGTGGCGGTTAGGCATTACGCCCGGCGAGTCATGTAGGACAGTCGGCAACCCCGGTGGTATTTCAAGAGGGCCAATCGTACTGCTTTTAAATTTCTGGAGTCAGCACTGTCATTTAATTTATTTACATTTCTGTTGAGAGCCGGTGGACGGCATTGTCTTTATTTTTCCGAGTACTCACGGTGGGCCTTCTCCAACAGCCCTATGGGCGTATCGCGGGAGGGAGTTCGCGGCTCGTACCCGGAGTATACGCGCACTGTGGTTGTAGTAGCACTAAAACCAAAGACTTAGTAATGTTGATTAGGTGTATGTGATTTAAAATGACCTGCATGGCATGTAGTGCATATGATGTGTTGTGATGTGTGGACTGTTGTGTGTGGTCCACCTCTCTACTTACTGAGCTAGTGAGCTCATTCCACGTGTGCACCCTTTTTCTTTAGATGATTTTGCAGGTCATTCATCTGAGGAGCTTGGGGTGGGTCCCGCAGTCGAGTTTCCTGAAGAGGACTGGTGGACCCCCGATGAGTTTGAGCATGGCGTAGACTGCGCGTGTGAGAGCTGTGCTGCAGGACAGCAGTTCTGAGGCCGAGCTGAGCTCCAGCCTTGAGACCGAGCCGAGCTGTGTACTCTGATGATTTTGATAAATTCATGTATATATACTTGATATTTGAACTTCATTCTTTTTGTGTATATATCATGCCTTCGGGCCCAAATGTATATAATTATGGTATTATCATTTGGGTATCGAGTATATGGGAATTATTTACAGGTAAAACTTAGTCTTCCGCTGATCTGATGAATTGATGTTAGTGTATGTATGCTGTGGTGGAATACAGTATCTGATGATCCTGGCAGGTTTGGGTTAACCGGTGTTAACTCGGTCACCGCTCCGGTTCAGGGTGAACGGGGTGTGACAAACGGTGGTATCAGAGCGGTGATGCTCTGCTCCGCTTACAGCATACCATTAGAATCCCGTAGACTCTATAATAGGAAAATGGGGTTGGGTAAAGATAAAAGCGTAAAGATTAAAAGTCAAAGAAAGAAAGTATAAAATGGAGTTATATTATAAGTTGCATTCATGGCATGCGTGAGTGTAGATAAAAAGGTAATTAGATTGGAACTATAACCTATAAAGTACTACTTCGACGAAATTTCGGCAGCATAACGGCGTAAAGTGGGATTTCCAAAAATTTTACACAAAACCTGATAAACAACAGATAATAATATAACCAAGAGCACAGATAGAAAAATCACATCACCACAAAACCACATAGGTATTCCACATATGAAAACACCACCATAATCCATTATCCAAAGACATTTTATTCCATAAATGAAATCAAGTTACACTGCAATTACAAGGAATGAGATAAAAAAATACACAATGTCTACAAAAAGAGAGAAAATGGATAAACAGCTAGTGTGGGCAAGCCAACCCCTCACTGGTCGTCGTCATCGTCGTCGATGATCACCACGTTCGCCGGAGGCCTGGAGTTGACGTTGAAGTGATGATCGTAGTAATCGAACCTCGTGTTCACCAACCGTACCTCCCTCCGAAGCCGGCCATAGTCTGCTGAGATAGCAGTGGCCCTGGTGTCCAAGTCCTGACCCAGCCTACGGAAGGAATCCTCCAAAGTGGTCTGCCTGGAGGCAATCTCGTCCAGCCGCCTCAGTATCTGGACCTGGCCATCCTGCAATGCCCGCATGGAGGCTGTCCTGCCCTCATAGTCGTAGTCACCACTCCCAGGTGGTGGGGCTCCATATGGTGGGGCTGCAGCTCCGGAAGAACTAGGACCCGGACCTCTCGACTCCTGAGGCGCCTCCTCAGGGATGCTGCCACCCATCAGATCCTCCTCGTCTTGAGGAACGTAGTCCTCGTCCTCCTCACTGGACTCCTCCTCCATGAGGACATCCTCTACAGGGGCAGCCCTCCTACCCCTACCTCTCCGAGCTCCCGATCTAGGAGGTGAATCCATGAGGGTATGGAGACCCATCTTCAAGAGGTTGCTCCGATCGAACCTATCAGCCGGAGTCTTCCCCTCCTCTCCGCTCAGATTCACCCCGAAGAACTCGAAGATCCTGGTGAGGATCCTGCCGTATGGGAATCCTCCGTCCTCTGGGTGGGAAGCATGGTGCTCCATCGCTCTGAGGATGATATAGGGAAGGCACAAGTGCTCCCCGCCTCCCTCTACGGCCGTAAAGATACAAAAAGCAATAAAAGCCGCCATGAAACCTACCTGGTTCCGATGACCTCCTCTGGGGAGCAGGTTGAACTGAATCAACCGGGCGAAGAGACGGACCTCAGGGAAGAAAGATGTCTCGGACTCCGGGCGACTGCTGCTGCCGCAGATGGTCTCGTAGATGAAGTTCGGCGTCTCCATGCTCATGAACGGTCCCTGAGGCCTACTCCTGGGGGGACTGTAGTATCGGTGTCCCGCCGCCGATATACCCAATATGCTGGCCAAGGTGCCTACCGTCAGCTGGATATCCACTTCCTTCACCAGGCTGCTGATAGTGAATTCCCCGTACTGATACGACACCTCCAGGTTGCAATAGAACCGACGGACGAGCTGCTCGTAGCACGATCGGTCCACCTGAAGAATAGTGTCCCAGCCCAATGCTGAGAACCTCTCCTGAAGCTGGGCCTTGTGGAAGTCCTCGACTACCACGGTCTTTTCCATCAACACTGGCCCCTTCAGGAAGTTAGGCCAGTTGGCTGCGGCCTCTGCACTAGTGAAGTGCTCCTCATCATAGTCTGAAGGGTCAGACTGAGCAGGTGTAGGTCTCCCTGTGCGATGAGCTGAAGTGCTGGTCTCCGCACTTTTCCGCTTAGAAGCGGTGGTCTTGCGTCGAACACCAGAGGAAGATGGTCCTCTGCCGGTGCGTGAAGAAATCCTGACAATAAGTAAAGAAAGTTGGGTTAGTACAGTAAGAAAAGACAGCAGCATTAAAGAAGGGGAAATCCAAAACCCAATTTCTGCAAAATGGGAACGACAACGATCTAGGAAGGATAGAAAACTTATGACATGAAACATGGTGATGGCAACGCATGGAAACGTGCCAAAACAGTAAAATGATAGCAAAGGACAGCAAAAGCAATAGGCATGAATGAAATGGGGGAATTCAAGTCCATTGTGCAAATTGGAATAGAATGGAGTGAAAGCTGGAAACCCTAGGTCTAGAATGAAATGCCATAGTAATGGGATGATGGAATTGCAAGAATATACCCCAAATGGACTATGGAATTCCATGAGTACAAGTATGGATGAAAATCAAGGAAACCAATGCCAAAATAGGGATTTTCATGGGAAATACATGGGGATTTCAAGCATAATGGATGATTCAATGAAATCTAAATCATATCTAGCATAAAACAAGCGAAATGCATTACAAAGGAGTCGTCAATTTGAGCAAAACAGTAAGGATTGAAGAAACCCCAAATTGGGAACCTAGGGCATCAATTTGGGTTTTTCTCCAAATAAAGAGAGATAATTCCTATACGCTACAAATGAGCACAGTGGAATCATCACAAACACATGATAATACTTTTCTATGGTGAAAAATAGAGAAAGAAAGTCTAAAAAGTAAATACTATTCAAGTAATTCACCCAATTTGAAATTCTGGAAAAAAGAGAAGAAGAAGAACTTACTTGGATGAAGACGAGTTGACTCTTCACTAGAGCGCCGTGTGGATGAGTGGAATCGCGAGTAGGAGCGCCGAGTAGACCCCCAAAATCGTCCAAGAGGGAAAGGAAGAAAGAGAGGGGAGAGGGTGAGAGCGACAGACAAAACAGGGCCTTTCTGGCCCTGTTCGTGTTTTAATCTCGGGCAGGACCGGCGGGTCAGACCGGCGGGTCCCTACCCGCCGGTGACACCCGCCGGTTTGGAGTGTTGGGACCGACGGGTCAGACCGGCGGGTCCCTACCCTCCGGTTCATCCCACCGGTTTGGACAGAAGGAAAAAATTTTAAAATTTTGAAAATTTTCCTTCTTTGTCTTTTCCCTTCTTTTCTCCTATTATGAATGCATTGGTTTTATGGAGGATATTAATCCTATGATCAATATGCTACGGTCAAGTGGGACCATTAGCATGTATGTTGTAAACTTTGCCTGTATCTTGGAATTGAGCTATGATTAATTACAGGCTATCATACACTACAACACCTCACATAATGGCATATGATTGTGTGCCTGAATCAGTCTATGGTGTTTAACCAATATGGTGTGTGATATGTTCCAGGTACAAGGATACGATGGTACGTACTAGATCCGGTAGTAATGCCCGAGGTACCTCGCGGGGTCCTCGTCGGGTCGGTCGACCACAAAATCCCAGAGGGGCCCGTTCTGTAGGGCATACCTCACCTCCACTACCTCCGGAGACCCTTGGTCAGGGTGGGGCACATGGGGACCCACCTATGACTGCACTCCCGGACCCTCCACCGGTTATCACACCGGGCGATGTTGCTACAATAATTCAGCAGTCTCAACAAGCTTTCCAACAGCAAATGCTTCAGCAACAGCAAGCATTTATGACTGCCATCCAACAACAGTTGGACTTTTCTCAACCGGGTCAACCTCCCCGGGTACCCACTCCGCAGGACCCACCTGTAGGGTCGGGAACAGGGCCACAAGTGGTGGGTACACCTCCAATCCCACCATTCGGTATTCCTCAGCATGAGGTGCCTCATCCATACTCCTACTATCCTGCCTATGCTCCTAACTTCCCGGCGACGAGTGATACGTCAAGGGTGGTGGAGTCGTTCAAGAGAAACTTACCACCGGTATTCTCTAAGGTGGGGAGTGATCCTCTAGAACCGGATCAATGGATCCAAGAATTGGAAAAGATATTTGAGGTGCTTGAGTGCACAGATGCCCAGAAGCTCATTTGTGCTGGGTTACAACTCAAGAAAGAGGCAAATTCTTGGTGGCAAGCTTCCAAGCCTATATTGATGGCTGCTCATCCAGAACCTACTTGGGAGCAGTTTAAGGAATTGTTCTTGGATAACCATTATCCGCGCAGTTTCAGAGATCGGAAGGAGACTGAATTCATGGCCTTAACTCAAGGAGGTAAGACTGTCCTTGAGTATCAGCAACAGTTCAAAAGTTTATTCCATTTTGCCCCAAGGCATATGCGAACAGCTGAAGAGAAGGCAGCAAGGTTCCTAAAAGGCCTAAAAGCATCTATTGGGTCGGTGCTGAAAGTCTTGGATTTGACCGAATATGGCCAGATTGTACAGAAGGCCAAAACAATGGAAGATAAGCAAAAGGGTGAACAGTCCCTCACTCCTGGACTGTGGAAGAGATCAAATCCATTCCCAGATGTGGGAAATTCCTCCAAGGCATACCGTGGATCATATAGTTCGGGGCCTATGTATAGGCAGCCCTATAGGCCATCTGGCTACCCTTCTAGGCCAGTTGGTGGTTCGGGTTCTACTTCCTTTCGCCCGAACACTAGTGTGGCACCTACAGCTTCAAGGCCACCTCGACCTCCATTGGCAACGGGTCAAGTGCAGAGGGGCCCCGCTCCAGTTACGACGTCTCAGATTCGTTGTTTCAACTGCCATTCCTATGGGCATTATGCGAAAGATTGTCGGGCCCGACTAGCCTTGCCCTCCAGTCAGCCCTCTGCGTATCGACCTCCCTTACCTCGAGGCAGTCAACCGCAGGGAAGGATGTATGCCCTATCAGCCGAGGAAGCTGAGGCTAGTACAGAAGTTGTAGCAGGTACATTTTAAATTAAGAAGTTCATTATGATTTATATTGATGACCTGCTGAAATTAGTATACATTGTTATACTAGGTATCCTACCCATATCGGGCATTCCAGCCTATGTCTTATTTGATTCAGGAGCTACTCATTCGTTCGCATCTAAGAGATTTGTAGGGAAACTTGGGATGTCACCCAGGATCCTAAACCATGGAATGATTGTTAGTATGCCTACTGGTAAAATTGCACAGTTGAAGGAAGTGTATGGGCCGTGCCCAGTGGAGATTAGTGGGAAGAACTTTGATGCAGAACTCATTAAATTCAATATACAGAATTTTGATGTTATATTGGGTATGGATTGGTTGTCGGCTCATCGAGCTAATGTGATCTGTGCGGAAAGGCTGATTAAGGTAACAGATGTCGAAGGGAAAGAGTGGGTATACCGAGCAGATACAATGAAAAGGGCGAGGAAGGTTCTTGTCTCCACCCTCCAAGCGGTAAAGTTGCTAGAAAGTGGATGTCAAGGTTTCATAGCCTCGGTACTCGATGTTGATGCAAGAGTTACACCTCTAGAAGAAGTAAAGGTGGTTAAAGAGTTTCCCGATGTTTTCCCAGATGATCTGATGCATTTACCACCTGATAGGGAGTTGGAGTTTGCCATAGACTTGACTCCTGGAGCAGCTCCAGTATCAAAGGCTCCATATAGGATGGCACCAGCTGAATTGAAGGAGTTGCAGATGCAGTTGCAGGAACTATTAAAAAAGGGGTTTATTCGCCCAAGTGTTTCACCTTGGGGTGCCCCGGTGTTGTTTGTCAAGAAGAAGGATGGTAGTTTGCGTATGTGCATAGATTACCGGGAGTTGAATAAGCTGACCATTAAGAACCGGTATCCATTGCCACGCATTGAGGATTTATTTGATCAGTTGCAGGGAGCCAGAGTATTTTCAAAGATAGACCTTCGGTCCGGCTATTATCAGCTCAAGATAAAGAGTAGTGATATACCCAAAACAGCATTTAGGACTCGATACGGCCATTATGAGTTCCTAGTGTTGTCCTTCGGGTTAACCAATGCACCGGCAGCATTTATGGATCTAATGAATCGAGTATTCCAGGATGTGCTCGACAAATGGGTAATTGTTTTTATTGACGATATCTTGATCTACTCCAAGACCGAAGAGGAGCACACTCAACACTTGAGAATGGTGTTACAGAGGTTGAGAGATCAACAGTTGTTTGCCAAGTACAGCAAGTGTGAATTCTGGCTTGAACAAGTTGGATTCCTGGGGCACGTAGTGTCTAAAGCTGGAATCGAAGTAGATCCTGCTAAGGTAAAAGCAGTAGTGGAATGGGAAAGTCCCAAGAATGTTACTGAAATTAGAAGTTCCTGGGTTTGGCTGGATATTACCGGCGTTTCATCGAAAATTTTGCTCCGATCTCTGCACCAATGACCAAGTTGACTAAAAAGGGTGTGAAATTTGACTGGGCGGAGGAATGTGAGAAGAGCTTCCAGGAATTGAAAGAAAAGTTGGTGACTGCCCCTGTGCTGACTATTCCTGAAGGCACAGGTGGGATGACGGTCTATACCGATGCTTCCAAAGTTGGGTTGGGTTGTGTTCTCATGCAACGTGGGAAGGTAATAGCATATGCATCTCGACAACTAAGGGAATATGAGAAGAATTACCCCACTCATGACTTGGAACTAGCGGCAGTCATTTTTGCCCTTAAGATTTGGCGACACTATTTGTATGGAGAGAGGTGTGAGATATACAGCGACCACAAGAGCCTGAAATACTTCTTCACCCAGAAGGATTTGAATATGAGACAGAGAAGATGGCTTGAACTCATGAAGGATTATGACTGCGATATTCAGTATCATCCCGGCAAGGCTAATGTGGTGGCAGATGCATTGAGTCGGAAGACACAGACTGTGTCGCTTTCATGCTTAGCAGTAAGCTCACCACTTGTGCAAGAGGCGATGCAAATGGAAGAGACCCTCTTGTATGAAGGGGCAACCCTAGAGCTTGAACCTCAACCAGAAAGCCTTAAATGGTTGACGGTATCTTTATCGGCTCTACAAGTGCAACCGGCAATTAGGCAAGAGGTGATAATGAAGCAACCTTTGGATCCTGAATTGCAGCGGATCAGAGTTAAGGTTCAAGACCAAACAATGAACGACCCAGATTTTACTTTAGCCAGTGATGGGGCATTGATGTTTCGAGACAGATTGTGTGTACCCGATGATTTGGATATACAGGATAAATCGTGAGAGAAGCACACAGCTCCGAGTACTCACTTCATCCAGGAAGTACCAAAATGTACAAAGACCTCAAACAGAGTTACTGGTGGCCAAGCATGAAAGTCACCATAGCCTTGTATGTGGCGACTTGTCTTACCTGCCAGAAGGTGAAAGCTGAGAGGCATCGACCTTATGGTACCCTTCAGCCACTCCCGGTACCAGAATGGAAGTGGGAAAGGATTACAATGGACTTCGTCACCGGACTACCAGGTACACCTAAGGGAATGGATGCGATATGGGTGATTGTGGATCGGCTTACCAAGACTGCTCATTTCATTCCTATCAAGACCACGTTCTCCATGGCCAAATTAGCACAACTTTACATGGACAACATAGTGCGTCTACATGGAGTGCCAGTGAGCATTGTTTCAGATAGGGACCCAAGGTTCACTTCCAGATTTTGGAAAAGCTTACAGCGTGCCTTGGGATCACAGCTGAATTTGAGTACAGCTTTTCACCCACAGACGGACGGTCAGTCGGAGCGAACCATACAGATATTAGAAGACATGCTCAGGGCATGTGCAATGGAGATGAGTGGCAGCTGGGAAGAATATATACCTCTTATGGAGTTTGCATATAATAATAGTTACCAAGCTACAATTGGGATGGCTCCATATAAGGCGTTATATGGCAGAAAATGCAGAACTCCTTTGTATTGGGATGAGGTAGGTGAACGTCGAATGTTAGGACCTGAGATGATCCAAATGACTTGTGACAAGGTCGACGTTATTAGAGAACGGATTAAAGCAGCTCAGTCCCGTCAAAAGAGCTATGCGNACAGCGTGCCTTGGGATCGCAACTGAACTTGAGTACAGCTTTTCACCCACAGACGGACGGTCAGTCGGAGCGAACCATACAGATATTAGAGGACATGCTCAGGGCATGTGCAATGGAGATGAGTGGCAGCTGGGAAGAATATATACCTCTTATGGAGTTTGCATATAATAATAGTTACCAAGCTACAATTGGGATGGCTCCATATGAGGCGTTATATGGCAGAAAATGCAGAACTCCTTTGTATTGGGATGAGGTAGGTGAACGTCGAATGTTAGGACCTGAGATGATCCAAATGACTTGTGACAAGGTCGACGTTATTAGAGAACGGATTAAAGCAGCTCAGTCCCGTCAAAAGAGCTATGCGGACACCCGCAGGAAGGGGGTTGAATTTCAGCCAGGAGAAAAGGTATTTCTCAAGATCTCTCCTACTAAAGGTTTGCAAAGGTTTCACAGAAAGGGGAAGTTGAGCCCAAGATACATGGGACCATTTGAGATCTTGTCCCGGGTTGGCTCAGTAGCCTACATGCTTGCCCTGCCACCTTCACTTGGAAATGTTCACAATGTATTCCATGTATCCATGCTGAAGAAGTACGTGCATGATCCATCTCATGTACTACCCGTGGAACCAGGGTACCTGGAAGCTGATATGACCTACACAGAGCAGCCAGCTGAAATTTTGGACCGGAAGGTGAAAACCCTTCGCAACCGCTCCATTTCCTATGTAAAGGTGCGATGGGCTGGTCATTCACTTGAAGAAGCATCTTGGGAGGTAGAAGAAGAAATGCGAGCCAAGTACCCTCATCTTTTTGATCATCCAGGTACGCAATTTCGAGGACGAAATTTTTCAGAAGGGGGGGGTAATGTAATATCCCGCTTCTTAAACCCGGTCTGATTTCGCGGTTGAACCGGTTTAACCATGCAGGAACCGAGCCAGAGGATGTTAGAGCGGGTTCCTTATGGGTTATGATGGCACGGGTGACCTTAAACACCGGCTGGCCTGACAAGTCCGAGCCAGTGCCAGAAGAGACGGGAGTGCCCAAACCGTGTACGTGCACCTACCATAAGGCTATGTACGGATAAAACAGGTATTATATCTATATTTTAAGCTATATACGTTGGCTACAATGTATGCCTGGGGTGGGGTTTGAGCCGAGGTCCGAGCCCGGTCAAAATCCCAAGTTTTGACTCTCGGGTGGGTATGACAGGTGGGTACCCCACCCACCTGAGTGACCCATCCATCACTATTCACTTAAGTAGGAATAGTATATAAAGCTTTATGACTTCTTTTCTTCCATTTATTACCCCCGTACGTTTGGTGAGAAAAGTAAAGAGAAAGAGAAAAAGGAAAGGGAAGAAGAAAGGAAGAGGAAGAAAGGGAGGATTTCAGTGGCGCCGAAGCTCGATCTTGCCATTCCGGTGCCGGGAGAGTAATCTTCAACTCGAGATCTACAGTTGGAGGTAAGAAAAGTTGGGTTTTATGAACATTCACCATACCCACGCTTTAAACCCTTGATTGGAGTATGGTTTCTCAAGATCTTGTAAACACCCTTTGAAATGATGAATCTAAGGTTTAATAGATGATTTATGTGTTGATCTTGAAGGATTTGAAGAGATATTGACAAGGTAGAAGGAGCATTGTGAGTTGGAAGTGATTTGGAGGGTTTGAAGTCATTCTTGAGCAAAGAAGGTAAGATGGTTTCCCTCACTTGAATCTAACTTAAATCTAAGCTAGAACCATCCTATAGGACTCTAAAGGTGTGAATAATGGGTTGAGAAAAGCCCTATTTGGGTCTCCAAGGAATGGAGGAAGTTGAGAAAAAAACTGGGGTTTTCCGCCAAAACCGGCGGGTAGGACCGGTGGGTAGACCACCCACCTGAGACACCCACCTGAGAGGACCAGAAGGGTTCTGGCCAAACTGGCGGGTAGGACCGGCGGGTCCTACCGGCGGGTCCATACCCGCCGGTCCCAAACCGGCGGGTAGGACCGGTGGGTAGACACCCACCTGAGTGACCCACCCGAGTGGCCAGAATGTGATTTTTAGGTCCGATCGAGCCCAAATCGGACGTGGGACCTTCTTTCGACGTTCTAAACACGATTTTGACGTCGGATTTCATTAATTTTGATTCTAAAATGGTGAAGTACTAACCCCGCTCAATTTTGTTAGGTTCACCAAATCATTCCCGATTCGCTCCGGATCTCGCCCGTACCGAACGGGAATCCTTGTACGCTACAGGTAAGTGGAGAGAGGACGTGTGGCCTTGTTTCAAGGCATTTGTTTGGCATTCATATAACTATATCTAATTTAGTCATGTCATCATTAATGCGCTATATAGATTAGTCATTTCACTCATTGATGTGCATATATGCTATGTTTACTTTTCAAATGCAATTTGAATGTGATGTTATATGTTGAATGTGTACATCATGTTGCATAATGCCTTGATAGACTAGATGCCGTGGTCGGCTTGGAAACGAATGCATTGGTGGCCCGTGGTATGGGACACGGAGGCACTATGCAGTCGTACTGCATATAGGAGCATGCGGTATTAGGATTCTCACCATCCCGTGCTACGACCCTTCCCAACAGGGGTTGAGGTGTTGGGTTGCCATTTGGGGGGAAGCAGGGGTCGCGGTTGTCGGACACTGTGGCGGTTAGGCATTACGCCCGGCGAGTCGTGTAGGACAGCTGGCAACCCCGGTGGTATTTCAAGAGGGCCAATCGTACTGCTTTTAAATTGCTGGAGTCAGCACTGTCATTTAATTTATTTACATTTCTGTTGAGAGCCGGTGGATGGCATTGTCTTTATTTTTCCGAGTACTCACGGTGGGCCTTCTCCAACAGCCCTATGGGCGTATCGCGGGAGGGAGTTCGCGGCTCGTACCCGGAGTATACGCGCACTGTGGTTGTAGTAGCACTAAAACCAAAGACTTAGTAATGATGATTAGGTGTATGTGATTTAAAATGACTTGCATGGCATGTAGTGCATATGATGTGTTGTGATGTGTGGACTGTTGTGTGTGGTCCACCTCTCTACTTGCTGAGCTAGTGAGCTCATTCCACGTGTGCACCCTTTTTCTTTAGATGATTTTGCAGGTCATTCATCTGAGGAGCATGGGGTGGGTCCCACAGTCGAGTTTCCTGAGGAGGACTGGTGGACCCCTGAGGAGTTTGAGCACGGCGTAGACTGCGCGTGTGAGAGCTGTGTTGCGGGGCAGCGGTTCTGAGGCCGAGCTGAGCTCCAGCCTTGATACCGATGCCGGGCTGCGTACTCTGATGTTTTTGATAATTTCCTGTATATAATTGATATTCAAACTTTATTCTTTTTGTGTATATATATCATGCCTTCGGGCCCAAATGTATATAATTATGGTATCGCCATTTGGGTATCAGGTATATGGGAATTATTACAGGTAAAACTTAGTCTTCCGCTGATTTGATGAGTTGATGTTAGTGTGTGTATGCTGTGGTGGAATACAGTGTCTGATGATCCTGGCAGGTTTAGGTTAACCGGTGTTAACTCGGTCACCGCTCCGGTTCAGTGCGAACGGGGTGTGACACATTGTGACCAGCCAGATCACCTAGCCCAAACATGCCCCCACCAAAGGCCGGGTGATGTACCTTATACCCTACCACCTAGGCCCTAGCAGGCTTACGTAGCCAATCGATTGGTCCAATCATCACAAGGCCAGAGACCGCAAGGAAGGGTATTTTCTATGACCATAGAGGATGTAGAAGCTACATTGGGAGTGGTGATAGGTACATTATTAATATCATTTTTACCTGCACATGTGTTATTTGACTCAGGAGCATCCCATTCATTTATGTCACTGACATTTGCAAAGAAGATGGGAATTCCACCCAAAAGCTTGACCCAGTGCATGGTAGTGAGTACACCCACAGGGAGTGTGGTGGGTTTGAACTACGTGTATGAGTTATGTCCGATGACCATAAATGGACATGACTTGAATGCACACTTGATCGAGTTGGATATAACCAATTTTGATGTGATTCTAAAATGGACTGGTTGTCCGTTTACAGAGCTAGTGTGCTATGTGTAGAAAAGGTGATAATTTTCAGACCCTATGATGAGGGAGAATTTACTTTTATGGGAGAAAATCTAAAGAAACACAAAAAGATCATTGTGTCAGCACTTCAGATGAAGAAGTTATTGGATCATGGGTGTCAAGGCTACTTGGCATCAATGATAGATACTGAGGTAGAGGTCAGACCATTGACTGAACTGGATGTCGTAAGGGAATTTCCTGACGTATTTCTGGATGATTTGATAGGATTGTCCCCGAACCGAGAGACAGAGTTTGTTATAGACCTACTCCCCAGCTAGGCACCAGTGTTAAATGCTCCTTACCACATGGCCCCCACAGAATTAAATGAATTATATGTGCAACTTCAAGACCTTCTGAAGAAAGGATTCATTAGACCTAGTGTGTCTCCTTGGGAGGCACCGGTACTATTCATCAAGAAGGAGGATGGAAGTATGAGGTCATGTATTGATTATCGGGAGCTTAACAAGCTTACCATCGAGAACTAGTACCCCTTGCCAAGGATTGATGATTTGTTCGATCAGCTACCAGGTGCTAAGGTATTATCCAAGATTGACCTTAGATCAGGCTACAACCAGCTGAGAATCAAGAATAGTGATGTCAGCAAAACAGCTTTTAGATCTCGATATGGACATTACTAGTTCTTGGTGATGACATTTGGACTGACCAATGCACTAGCTGCTTTCATGGACTTGATGAACCGAGTATTTCAAGATGTCTTAGACAAGTTTGTGATTGTGTTCATTAATGACATTTTGGTATACTCCAAGAGTGCAGAGGAACATGTTGTTCCCCCGAGGCTAGTGCTACAACATCTGAGAGAAAAGCAACTCTACGCCAAATTCAGCAAGTGTGAGTTTTGGTTTTCACAAGTGGCATTCCTAGGCCACATTATCTTAGATAAGGGTATAGAGGTTGACCCAAGTAAGGTGAAGGCAGTTCTAGAGTGGGACACCCCCAAGAATGTAGTAGACATTCGTAGTTTTCTGGGATTGGCTGAATACTATAGGAGGTTTATTAAGAACTTCTCCTACATTTTTGCACCAATGACCCGACTCATACGTAATGGTGTGAAATTTGAGTGGTCCGATACTTGTGAGAAGTGCTTCAAGGAGCTAAGGAAAAGGTTGGTATTAGCTCCAGTTTTGACTATTCCAATCGGTATAGGTGTTATGGTTGTGTATAGTGATGCCTCCAAGCTAGGGTTGGGTTGTGTGTTGATGCAGCATGGGAAGGTCATTGCCTATGCATCCTGCTAGTTGAAGGACTATGAGAAGAACTACCCCACCCATGACTTGGAATTGGAAGCAGTAATTTTTTCCTTGAAAATCTGGAGGCTTTACTTGTATGGTGAGAAGAGTGAGATATATAATGACCACAAGAGCCTCAAGTACTTCTTCACCTAAAAGGAGCTCAACATGAGATAGAGGTGTTGGTTGGAATTGATGAAGGATTATAACTGTACTATCCACTACTACCTAGGGATGGCCAATATGGTAGCCAATGCACTTAGCCAAAAATCTCAGTCACTAATTCTTGCATCCTTGACTACTAATGAGCATCTCCTAGAAGAGGCCAGGAAACTAGATTTGGAGCTATTGGTGGAAGGTGTCACCTTGTCATTCAGCATTGGTGGTACAGCCTAGTCTAGTGGATAGAATTACTGCAGCTCAGGGTACTGATGCAGAGTTACAGAAATTGATAGCTGACTGCAAGGAGGGAAACTAGAAGGACCTAGATTTCTCCATGACTGAAGGGGGGATCCTTAAATTCAAAGAAAGGTTGTGTGTGCCAAGTGATGGTGACTTAAGAGATATTATTTTAAAGGAGGCACACAGCTCCCCATACTTTATTCACCCCGGTAGCACTAAGATGTATAAGGACCTAAAGGCTTCCTACTGGTGGAAGGGATGAAGAATGATGTAGCCACACACGTTGCAAGGTGCCTCACATGCCAGCAAGTCAAGGCTGAAAGACAAAGGCCCCATGGTTTACTATAACCATTACCTATTCTGAAGAGGAAATGGGAGAATATTACCATAGACTTTGTCACAGGATTACCTCGCAACAGCAAGGGTATGGATGCCATTTGGATAGTTATGGACCGCTTGACCAAGGCAGCTTACTTTTTTTCAATTAAGTTCACTTTCTCCATTGACAAGGTGGCCAAGTTGTACATTAACAACATCATTCGGTTGCATAGTGTACCTGTCAGCATCATCTCCGATCAAGATCATAGATTCACTTCCAAGTTCTAGAGATGTGTACAGAAGGCTATGGGCACACAATTGGTTTGGTTTGATTGTACAGGGTATGAATTAGCTAGGGTTGATGCGGGTGCTCTATGGTATATGACAGCAAGGGTGACTTCAAATACGGGTGGTCAGACAAATTTGAACTAGTGCCCGATGTGGTTTGCACACCTAAGCCATGTCCTTGCACGTATCATTAGGCTATGTACGAGTAGGGAAGGTATGTTTTCATATTTGATGATGAGAACTTGGTTCACGACAAGTGGCAGGAGTGAAATACACGTTGAAAACCGATTCCCACCAAAATCTAGCAAGGTTGGCCATGTTTTGGCCAACAGGTGGGTGGTTACTGGTGGGTGTGGCCCTCCAGTACGACCCACCTGTAGGAAAAATGTGGGCCCCAGCAATCCCAATTGGGTGATCACTCGTGTTTTGGGTTCCCCATCATAGTGAAGTCATATATGCCTGGTATTACTAGCTACTTCACTTGGTATCGCAGTTTAATGCAATTCGGGCCATAGAGTTTCAAAACCAAATGCACCCTAGTAGATATTTATGATCGAAATTATAAATAGAATTTACTCCTCTCCCATTTATTATTTCAGTAAGGGTTGGTGGAGAGGAGTAAAGAAGAGGGAGAAGAAGAAGGAAGAGAAGGGAAGAAATTGTGGGGGAAAGTGCTTCTTCCTTGTTGTTGAAGTCATACCTTGCCACTTCACCCTTCAGAAAAGTGATTGGCTCCTTGAGTTCTACAATTTGAGGTAGGTAAGTGCCTTAATCCCTTGAATTTGATGAAACCCTCTTGTGTGGTCAAATCAAAGAGTTAAGAGGGACTCTAAGTTATTTCTTTGAAGGTTTTAAAGGAGGAGCAACCAAGATCTAAAAGCATTTTGGTGATATTTTGAGTTGAGGGAAGGATCCTAGGTTTGGGATTTTCTTGAGCTAAAGGTATGATTTGTTCCCAAAATTTTGATTTGAAATTAGATCTATGTTGTGTTCATGTGGATGAAGTCTTAAATGTGTGGAAAATGTGATGGAAACAACCCCCTTGGGTTCGCAAAAGGTGGGGTGAAGAAGGAAAGTAGGACAACAGAACCCGTTGGACACTATTGGGTAGCACCGGCGGGTAACCAGACCCACCAATGTGACCCCCTAGCCTTACCTGGGCTTTGGAGCTTACCGATGGGTAGGACCGGTGGGAATGTAGCACCCATCAGTCTTGATTAAGCCCCAGGGTCCTACCGAAGGGTAGGACTGTCAAGTACCCAGACCCGCTGGTAGCACCCGTCGGTATGGTCTGGGTGCTGTCTGTATGGGTAGCTTTCACAGGTGGGTCCTCTTACCCACCTGTATAACCCACCTATGGTCCAATGGACTCCGTTCGAGCTAGAACTCATTGACAGCCTCCTTTGTGTTATTAAACACGTTGTGACCATGTCTTTCATCGCTTTTATGCTCTTGAAATGGACGTATTCTAAGCTTCCTTTCTGTGCTAGGTTTTTGTGATCCTCGTCTTCACACTTAGGATCTCACTCGTACTGTGTATGCATGTTCTTGAACGTGAATAGGTAAGTGGGGAGAGGACATTGATTTTATTTTGGAGTGTTTATCACATCATTTTCATTTATAAATCATCTTGCCATTTATTAATGCCATCTTCATGCATATTCCTTGTCTACTGCAGGATGCATTTATGAATCGTTATGTTGTATCTTTGAATTTCTAAATACTCAATACTTACTTTGAATTATAAGCATGGATTATTTCAATTATTGGATATTGATGATTGTTGGATAAATGATGAACTGCTAGATTAGATGCCGTAGTTTGCTTGGAAACGAATGCATTAGTGCATCGTGGAATGGGACATGGAAGCACTATGTAGTCATAATATCTCATATAGATGCATTGGGTTTAAGTTGACATTCCCTCATGCTACAATCCTTCCCAATAGGGGTTTAAGTGTTGGATAATCACTGAGGGGAAGCGTCAATCAGGGACCACCATGGTGGTTAGAGGGCCGAGGGTATTGGATTTATTGTCTACTATGATTTGGCCACGATTTACTTTTATCCTGTGGTTCGACCATGATTTACTTTTCTACTGTGATTCGGCTATGAATTACGTTTTCAAGTACTCATGGTCGGCCCTCACCGACAACCCTATGAGTGTATCGCAGGATGGAGAATGTGACTCGTACTCGGGGCATACATGCACTGTGATTGTGAGTAGCACGTAACCTATGACTTAGCATTGTTGCCTAGGTGAATAGGCCTAAAATTAATTACATGCATATAGGAACATTTGAAATGTGACTGCTTGTTTGTATCTTTCTTTTCATTTACTGAGCTAGTGAGCTCACCCCTTGTGTACACACCTTTTTGGATGATTTTGTAGGTTTCTCTTTAGCAGAGCAATAGCCGGGGCCCACTGACAAGTTTCTAGTAGGATATTGGTGGGTTTCGGAGGGTTTTAGGCACAGTGCTGGGTGCACGTGCGAGGGCTGCATTGCGGGTTAACAGCAGCGATTTCAATCATCACCTTCTTAATTCTTTTGATGCATTCCCATTTTTGTGCTCTAGATAGTTAAATTTTTATTTCTTGTGTAATTATCATGCCTGCGGGCCCACATGTATATATACTATGTAAAACAATTTGGGTATCAAGAGTAAGTGGAGAATTTACAAGTATATGTGACAAGTTTTTTACTGAATTATTTAATTATATTTTCATGTCTAGTGTTGCATGTTGTGTTGTGGTTTACTATATCAGATGATCCTGGTGAGTCTTGGGTTACCCGAAGGTAACCCGGTCACCAGTCCGGTTCCATGGGAACGAGCCATAACACTAGGACCCAACCAAACAGGCCCTATTAAGAACTTACTATATAAGTGGAAATAAGGACTCATTTCCTCATTTCTCACTTGTACAAACGTGGGAGAGGGAAAGCAGAGGAGAAAAAGGAAGAGGAAGGAAGAAGAAGAAGAGGAAGAGGGAGTTTGGAGCTCACCTTGGTGCTGGTTGCCCACCTAGTTGCCGGAATCTCTCTCTCTTCATTTTGACCTAGGTTAGGGTGTTTATGGATGTGAGCCTTGACCTCCACACACCCTAAGCTTGGGGAGTGCTTGTTTCACCTCCCCGGTGCGATTGTCGAGCCCAAAGCAAGTCCGGTGAGCTCCGACAAAACTTGTGACCAAATGACCATTTAGGGTTTCGATCATTCGAGTGATGTATCTCCCAAATGGCCCGATGGAATCAGTATTTCTTTAGCTTAAAATGATGCTAGGAAGACCCCCTACAAACTCCACAGAGCAAACTCCAGTGATCGGACCTGAGCCGAAAAGCCCTAATTGATATGGGCACTTACTGTATTTCCACCAAAAACAGCCCCAGGTGTTTCCGGTGGGTTGTTTCCAATGAACAGGAGGCACTTATGAGCTCTCTATTTCCTCCACCGGATTCATCATCAGATTCACATTTAATGAATCCGGTGACCTATACTGTCCAGGTTGGACAGTGTCAGACTCCTCGAGGGGTAAACCCTATGGTTTCTCCCCGATGTTCCCGACATGCAATAACACCCAATTGCCTTTGTGTCTAGGACAGAGATGCGCTATCTCGAGGTCAGAATTGAATTGAACACTCGGTGGCCATACTTGGAACCCGATCCGTTTGAACTTAAACAAGGTGAGGGATGGTTGACTTATATTTTGGGATTGTTTAATCATTATAGAATTGCTCGCATGTGTAGGATTTTCACATGATTATTAAAAATTGCTTAAATATTGAAAATGTTCTATAACATATTATATTTTGATGGAGATGATATGAAATGTATGTTATGAGACGGAATCCGGTGAGGCTGAGGTGGTTCCGATACCGTGATTGTCGTATGTTTGTTGCATTCATGCATTGATTATGTGCATTAGATTAGATGTAGTCACAGAATACACTTTGTGGCCGATGTGTTCCCAGTATCGTGTACTCCGGGACTGCACTTGAAAATGGAGACGCTTCATGGCCGATGGGAATCCCGGTGTTGCGTAGTCCATAGTCAATTGCTTTGTATGCTAGAATAGGTATATAATTGTGGGTTATACCTTATGGCTGATGGTATCCCATTATCGTGTACCCCAGGACTATACTTACAAATGGACCCACTTCGTGGTCGATGGTGATCCCTGTGTTGTATGGTCCATACTAATTGTATCATTATAAAAGGCATGTAGAATATTGCGGTTAGGTGACATTCCCCATGCTACATCCCCTTGCTGACATGGGGTAAGGTGTTGGACAACCCAATGGTGGTATATTCAATGAACCTTCCTGGAATGCCACACCCACGGTACGATACGATTGTTGCTAGAGGCGAAAACTAGTCCGGTGTGCCCGATGGTGATCTTAGTGCCGTGACTACCAGGAAAGGCTTATCAGGGATTTACTGGGTGGCCGACGGATGCATCCCAGGCCCGATAGGCTCCTAATCATGGCTAGGGTTTGTATCACTGTGTAGTCGATGGCGGTTCCGAGACCAGGGATACAACCTAATGTGTTGTAGTAGCATTATCTGACTTAGTTGTATTATTAGGTGGTTTAATAATCAAATGAACTGCATCATTCGCATCATGGACTATGTATTTAATTTTTACATTCATGTCATCATGGAATATTATATATTTGAATGCTTGTACATGATTGTGCATGAACCCCACCCCTCACTGAGCAAATTGGAAGTTCACCCCACGTATATACCCTCTTTTTAGATGATGTAGGTATAGTCATGCCTATGGCTTGTGACTCTCTATCCTCCGACCCAAGTAAGGAGTGAGCGACTGGTGGATGTCGGAAGGAGGGGAGCATGACCAGTATTGTGCTTGCGACTATTATGCATACGCAGCACCATGAGATGCCTGGCGTATTTTTGGATATTCTGATACTGAATTATGAATGGTATATTTGGGGCTTATTATTTATAAGTCATGGATAATTATAATAGAATAACTTGGCTATTTATATGATATCACTAGATATTCCCCATCTTAAAGTTATGATTCCGCTATTATCCTTTGATTCCGCTGCTATTGGTTGGTTTTTATTGTGAGATTGTTTATGTCAAGATACTGCTATCAAAGATCCTAGTAGGTTTATAAGATGGGTACGCATCTTACTCACACCACTGGTATTCCTAATGGTAAGTTAGGTTTATTGGAAGTGGGGTGTGACAATGTTGGTGGACTTCACTTTTGTTATTTCAGTTAATCCTTTCGAAGTAAATCTTTATGAAAAGTGTAGTAAGTAATAATGTAACCTATGGTTGTTTTTAGACATGGAAATTGTATAATGTAATTATCATTTTAGTACATCACCAGCGATATTTGTATGATTTATTAGTATACTCTGATTTTAGTTGTGGTCTTGATGGCATGTGTGAAATTAAGATATTGCATCTGTGATCCTGGGTATAGTAGGCTGATTGGGTTTGGAATTCAGTGCCGTGTACCTTGGCCTAAATTAAGGCAGGTTGTGACAGGTTGGGCTGGCAGAATGTAGGAAAATTTGGGTTTTCTATGTGGGGCCCACATCCCTACACCCTTGAGCTTCACAATTACCCAATGTGTAAGGGTCCTAATACTGACAAAACCCAACCTAATAGGTCAGTATTTGGTGGAGTACATTTATGGGAAATAAATTTTAAATAGTTTTATATTTAGAAATTAGTTTTAAGAATCGATTTGATAAATTAGGTAGTTCAGCCAAATTGTCTAGGTATATATGTATTTAGGGCGGCTGTTTGAACAGAAAAGGAAATAAGAAGGGGAAAAGAAGAAAGAAAGAAAGAGGAAGAGGAGGAGAAGCAGAGTGGAAGGAGAAGAGAAGGAGCTGCTGTCCCTGCTCCTACGGCCCTGCTCCTACTGCATGCGGCTATTGATGTTGCTAACCCTGTTGTAGCTACTGTCCAAGGGTTTAGTGACTACGAGTGCAGCTGATCAAGGCCGAGGATGGTGCACTGAATAACAGGTTGCTGTACATGGTGCTAAAAAAGGGGGCTGCTGCTACATACTTGCTGCTATACCTGCAAAATTAAGGTTAGAAATTTTTCTCTAATGGCTGAATAGTAGATAAATTGCAAATTAGAAGTGTTTTCAGCCATATTCCCAAGCATGCAGCCACCCAAAACTGGGAAACCTTGGGCTGCATGCCTGGAAACTAGACTAATTCAGCTGCAGAGATGGAATTGATGCTATATACTTGATGTACATGTAATTTCAGTAGTGTACATACCCTTAATTGTCTCTACAGCCTCCCAGAAATTGGGTTCAGACCTTGCATGCAGGGGAGTTTTATCCCAGAATGGAACTCAGTAACCTAAATTTGGTTCCTGCTAATGGGGTAAGCATAGGGTATATGTAAATATTCTGTAGAATTTATCTTTGCTTGAATTGTGTAATGGGTAGTGTTCAGACCTATAGCTCATTTTTTCAGTCACCCACAATCTAGATTTAAGCTCTGCATGTTGGGAAACTAGTTCCCAGAGCTAGGACCACCATCCCAGAGAAGAAATTGGAGAAATAAAGTGTGTTCAGGGACCTAAACCCATCTTTGACCCATCTCTGGGAACCCTAAAAATTGGGGATTTTGGTATGCATTCTTAGAATTATGTAATTGAAGTTGAGGTGGGTGAATGCATGCAATTAAATTCATATTTGGAGTATGTTATAGAACCTTGCTGTATTTTGCTAGCTAATTGAGAAGAAATTGTCCAATTTTTCTCTGATTCATATGAATCTTCTCAACTGAGCTCAATTGGAGCTGAAGCATGGTAAATCCATGATTCTTACAGCCCCTTAGTAGGATGATATGTCTATGTAGGTTGTTAAATTTAGAGTTGAATTATTATAATTTTCACTCTCCAAGTATGATTTCCTAATTAAAATATTATGGGAGCTTAATTGGGGGCTGGGTAGTGGGAAATATTCATTGTACCATGTCCTACCAGCTATAGTTAAAAGGGAAATGCGAAGGGAAATATTCAACCCTCAGCCCAGCAACTCAAAGTTGTTTAAAATTTAGTAGTCTATGGAATTGGCTGGGTTGAGTTATAGCTCACTGAATTTTGGGGAGTTTAGGGACTGTAGAGTGACCCTAGAGACATAAATAAAGTCTCCTCATGCTGCCATGGACACTGGCCTTCAGCCATATGCAGCCCAAGCCAAGGAGACCTACAGAACAACTTGTAGTATAGCAGAAAATGCTGCTGAAACCAACCCATCGATTGGGCCAAGCGGCCAGCTGGTTGCTGCCTAACCACCCCCCGGTTGGGTATTTTTAAGGTTGAATAGCCTCTGTTCTTGTTGAATTGTGCCCCTGCCCCTTGTGGGTTATGTTCCCTACCTTTTTACCCAAATTAACCCTATGGGTAGGGGTAATTCAAGGGATTTTTCGAGACTTTAAATTAGGTTAATACACGGGATGTTAGGAGTTATTTTTGATTCAGCAGTGAATTGTAATTAGTCATATTAGGTTGTTATATATGTTTAACAATATGAAACAGCATTGGTTAGGAACCTAAACAATCGGGCGAGGATAAGAAGTTGATTGTAGGAATCTATCGTACTTTTGATTTGGGTCACAAGGTGAGTGGGTGCTTAACCTTATTTTACAGAGTTTTTTTGTATTATTTTCTATTTTTGCAAGAATCATGTGTACGAATGATTTGTTATAGTGTTGTTATGTATGTTGTTTGCTATTATTATATGCTAACTTGTAAATATGATATGATGAGGTTGTGGAATGATTTTTGGACTGCGTAGGTAAGTGAGGTAAGTTATGTTGATATGTGTTTGTGATCTGTGAATATGGACTATGGTTTTGTGGATGATGTCTATAGTTGTAACTGTTGTATCGACGGTCTAGGGAACAGTGTGGCCAAGGGGGGGATCCGGTACCATGGGCCCAAAGGTCAGTGGTATAGTTATGACAGTGGCTTTGATGGTTTAGGGCACGGTGTGGCCGAGGTGCGTGCCGATACTGTGGGCCTAGAGGTTAGAGGATGTGTGTATGTATGGTGTGAGATATATAGTGATGCTATACACATGCATGTAGATTGCATCTGGTTAGGATTCACAGACCCTGATGCTACACCCCTTGCCAGTAGGGGTTAGGTACTGGCTATTCCTAGGGGATTGTATGTTTGTGATGCAGCATGGACGATGATGGGTTTTCCCGGCCATGGCTGCCCCACAGTATGGGTGACCGAGGGGATTTTTGGGACCGTGACTATTCTACAGCTCGGGTGACCGATGGGTTTTCCGAGACCATGGCTATAGGGTGGGGTTACTAATTAGGGGTTTGCGGGGTGACTGATGGATTTTTTGGGACCTACAGGCCCCTGACTCGCAATGAGCTTGGATCGTTGGCTAATCGATGGGTTTTTCAGTACCAGGGATACCACCTATGTTGCAGTAGCACTGATACCCTATCTTGGACTTAGTAATTGTTTACTAGGTATTGTGTGCAAAAATCGAATCATGAGCATCATCTAGTTTGCTTGCGCATACATTACATCATTTGTTTGCGTGTGGTTGCATGTACACCCCTCACTAGGCTTGTAAAGCTCACCCCTCGTTGACTACTCTTTTTAGATGGTGGAACCAGTGCTAAGGCACGATTGGACTTCAACAGCGGTTATGAGGCTTGTGTCTACGAGACACCGAGTTGCTAATGGATTTCACTACTGTTAATTTAGATATTTCTTTTGACATAAATATTTATGAAACGTGTAGTAAGTAATATTGTAACCTACTGTTGTTTACAGACATGAAATTTGTATAATATAAATTATCATTTTAGTACATCACCAGTCGGAAATGTATGATTTTATTACTCGACTCTGATTTTAGTTGTGATCTTGGTGGCATCTGTAAATTAAGGTACTGCATCTGTGATCCTGGAGGGTTAGGCTAACTGGATGTAGTGTCACACCCTACCCCAAATATGGCTAAGGTATATGGCGCTGGATTCCCAACCCAGTCATCCTACCAATACTTAGGATCACAAATGCAGTGTAGTAACCAAACCTACCCTTCAAATCATCTATCGAATTAGAGTACGCATATAGGATCAATAGGAAGCATAAGTAAGTGTGGTGACCAACTACCATGATATCGGATATTATAATAATTACAAGCCCACAGAGAATAAAACCACAGGTATTTAATAATACAAATCTTACCACAGGGATTTAATAATACAAATCTTATAACCATTGGTAATATAATACAAGAACAATAACAACAAAGATTGTCCCACTATAAAGTGTCTCGTAGACAAGGCTTCTCAACCACACTAGTCATCAGTTTGTTTCAGCTCCGATTCTGGCATCTAAAAACAAATATCAACAAGGGGTGAGCTATACGGCCCAGTGAGGGGTGAGCGTGCAAGCACACACATACAGATCATGAAGGCTAGCACAACTCTTAGTATCAACCACATATCCAGATGCAACAATCCACATGGATTCATTTATTAATATACTTTCCACCCTATTTACTAAGTCTCAATATATGTGGGTATAAGTTCTATAAGTGACGTAGGTGGTATCTCCTACCCTGTATGTTAGGCCTCAGAGATACAAGTTAGTTGCAAGCAGGAGTCATCCAGTCTCGGAAAGTAACCTCGATCCCCCCAGCTAACCCCAAAATAGTAACCTCTGACAGATATGGTCCTGGAATCCCACACTGTCATCAATCACCCATATTGTGAAACAGTCATGTCTACAATACGTTGTACCATGTTGTGCCCTCTCAAGATATAGTACGTTGTATCTGGGCGTAGTAGTCCTCCATGACCTACCACCGAGTGGGATTAGCCAATACCTTACCCCCTATTGGCAAAGGGTTATAGCACTAGGGATGTGAGCCTAACCATATGCATCTACATGCATCCATAACAACCACAACATCCACACAATCATTAGTGGTCATAGATGTAAGACTGACCTTTGAGCCCATGGTACCGAAAAGAACCTTGACCATACTATGCCACAGACCTTTAATATTACACCCACCTCCACACACTATCACGCCATCCATCCACAAATCTCGATCACATTTTAAGTCAGTAAAACATGCATCATGTGAAATTATATAATTTTACATAAAATAACTCCATAACACAAAGATCATCACATTCCACATGTGCATGCAGACATAAAATATATACGAAACACTGTAAAATAAGTCAAACACCCACTCACTTGATTTCCCAAATCTAATGTTCTTTTGCTGAATTCCCGATCACGTGTATCCTTACCAGGTATATTTCAGGTTCCTAATTGATAAATTTACATTACGTTAAATTTTACTTTTAATCAGCATTTACACATCTTGCTTATCAATTTCAATTGGATTCCAATACCAGAACCCATAGTCAGTTGATACAAGCACACTGACCCCAGGTCATTATTCCTTTACAACTAGCCAAACTAATATTCCAGTCCAGCTCCCGATAACTGTGTAGATCCTTTATTCAACCTACATAGCCATTAAGCCCCTTCTTGGTCTATTGGGATAGACCCATAGGTACTTGACCCACAATTACCTAGTTTGATATGCCTACACTGCCCTTGGTGCATGAATGTACTTGAAATACTAACATTTCACAACCCAATATACCTACGGCATTTCTTTCCCCCTTTCGGTCATAGATCTTGCCCTCACATTGCTTAACCATTACTGGGCAAGTTGGGATATACATGCATAATCCACAGGTCACAACCACCAAAGTCCTTTAACAACCCTATTCTGTCAGGGCCAAACCGGATGCCGGTTCCCCTGGCAAAATAGGCCATTTGCAGGCTACCAGCTCTACCTCTCCTGGAAGAACTATGCCAGGTAGTTTTCATCAACTGTAGTGCATCCTACCCAATCTAAATACATTTCCTACACTCTTCTGGTCAATTTCCCAATGCAAATTGGGTCTCTATGCACTATATAAAACCAATTGGATCTCAATTTAACATAATCCACTCTCTAGGTATGACTACTGATTTTGCTGCCTATCCCTGGGAAAAACTAGAATCATGTGTGCTCAATTCTCACCACCAATTTCACTTGATTTCATTCCGTTAAGAGAAGCCCTATGCTTTAGGGTTTATGAGACAGTCCAATAGCCATTCGGGTTCCAGTTTGGGTTTCATATTTAGGGCTTTTGCTGTGGGAGACTGCATTAGGTCCCCACATAATATTCCCTACCTTCAATTTCATTTCACACTACCCTTACCCCTAACCGATTCCTTCCTTTAAATTCATAAGTAGGGTTAGTGTTTTACCTTCACAATAAGTCTTGGGTGTGCAGACAGGCTCTACCACCAACTGTGTAGCCTAGGTTTCAGTTCCTTGATTGTGGCAGCAGCACAGCAAAACATGTGTGTATGCACCAACAGCAACCATAGCACCACCAGCAACACCTACATGCACACAACAGCAATAAGGCAGCAACAGCTCCCCCTTCCCTTCTTTCTTCTTCTTCCTCTTCCTTACTTCCTTTTTCTCTTCTCTTCTCTGTTCTTTGTATTCACAGCAACAAAAGAAAGTGAGAAATAGCCGACCCTCCCTTATTTATATAGCTCTACTTGGCAAAGTACTTTTCATAAAACTCGTTTTCTTACTGATTTAAACTTAAATAACTCCATATAGAAATTAGGGTTTAAAATGAAACCAATTGCAATAGGACCGTTAATCATGCCCTAATATATGATAGGAATAGGTAAAATAATCCTACAAAGTAGTGGGGCCCACAGAAAAAAATACAATTTTTTGGGCATTCTGCTGCTGCAACCAGCTAGCCGGTTAGCCAAGGCTATCCCACCGGTTGTCTTTTGTGGGCTTCCCTGCTGAGCTACCGTCTGCCCAAGATATTCCACCTCATGTGGAACCTTTCCCACACATGTAAGCCACCTACATCTATTACCCATTCACCTCTCTTGCCTGTCTCCCCTTCCACACAACTGTACCTACCTATACATAGTTGTTCAGCTATGCATCTACACTTTCTGCTTCTACTTTTGCATTTCTATCATCCTCAACAAATTCCACCCCTAGAATTGAGGGGTTTTAAATCCAGGGTATTACCATTTACCTCCTCCAAAAAAATTTCGTCCTCAAAATTTTTGAGGATGATGACTTCCAAAACCTTCTTTAATTCCTATTGTAAAGCCCTACTCTTTAAACCTGGTTTATTGACTGGTTGGTTCAGTTTGGTCTTACAGGGTCCGAACCAGAACGAGTTGATGCTGGTGCCTTATGGTACATAACGGCAAGAGTGACGTCAAATGCGGGGTGGCCGGATAAAATTGGGTTGGTACCTGAAGTAATTCGCATGCCCAAGCCATGCCCTTGCACATATCACAAGGCTATATATGAATAGGAAAGGTGCGTTATCATATTTGAATGATAAAAACTTAGTCTACAACATGTGACAAGAGTAAGATACGTGTTAAGATTTCATTTTCCTCAAAAATACAGCAAGGTTGGCTTGTTTAGCCAACTGGTGGGTGTCACTGATAGGTGTGAGGCCCACCAGTGTGATCTACCTGTATGGGTAACGTGGACCCCAGCATGCCCAGCTTGGGTGAGCACGTGTATTTTGGACTCATCGTCGAAATAAGATTTTGTATGCCCGATGATGTTGGCTACTTCGCCTGGAAACGCGATTTAATGTGTTTTTGTCCATAATTGGGCAAAACCAAATGGACCTTAGAAGATAGTTATTGGTAGAGGTATAAATAGCATTTATGCCTTTCTCTCTCTCCTATTTATGATTTTCAAAAAAGGTTGGTGAGAAAAGTAAATAGGAGGGAGAAAGGAAGAAGAAGAAGAAGAAGAGAAGGGAGAAGGCTTTCCCCTTGGATTCCGTAGCCATATTTTACCTTTTCATTGCCGGAATAGTCATCGGTGCCTTGGGATCTATGTTTTGAGGTAAGTAACACCCTAACCCGATGGATTGTGATGAAACCCTCATGTGTATGGTCAAATCAAAGTAATAATGGAACCCTTGTATGATTTCATTAAAGAATCTTGGAAGGGAAACAAAGATTTGGGAGTTATTGAAGTGGTATTTTAGTTTGGGAAGAAGATTCCAAGATTTAGGGTTTTTCAAGCTAAGGTATGATTTCCTTCCCCAAATCTTGATGATGGCTTAGATCCATGGAACAATCAAGTAGATGAGGCTTAGAATGTGTGGGAAATGAAGTGGGAACCACCCTATTGGGTTTCCAAGACGTAGAATAAAGAAAGGAAGGAAAACAACAAAACGCACAGAATACCAACGAGTAGGACCGGCGGGTGCCACACCTACCAGTGTGACCCCCCAGTCTTGCTTGGGCTTCTGGCCCAACCAGCGGGTGCCACACCTACCAGTGTGACCCACTGGTCTTCTCTGGGTCAACCACCCAGTAAGATCGGCGGGTGCCAGACCCATCGGTGTGACTTACCAGTCTCGCCAGTGCTTCTGGTTCTACCAATGGGTAGAACTGACGGGTGCCTGACCTACCAGTATGACCCATCAATCTGGATAGTTTGCATGGGTGGGTTCTCCTACCCACCTATATGACCCATCTATAGTCCAAATGAGCTCCAATGGATCTCAAACTCACCAACAACCTTGTTTACACTATTAAATGCATCATCACTATATCTTACGTCATTTACAGTCCCAAATTGGACGTATTCCTAAACTCCTATTCTGTGCTAGGTTTCAAGACACTTGTCTTCACTTTGGATCTTACCCATACCGCTAGTGCAGATTCTTCTACAAGAATAAGTAAGTGGGGAGAGGACTTTGATCTTATTTTCAAAATATTTTTGGCATCCTATGCATTCATATACTATATTGACATTCCGATTGTCATTCCTATGCATATGCTTGATGTACGAATGATGAATTTAGAATTGAACATGTTGTATCTTAAATTCTATATGCTTTTTACTTTCTTGGAATCTTGAGAATGGGTTTATCATATGATGGAATATGGTGATGATTTGCCGAATATGTGTGGGATTTCTAGAATAAATGCCATAGTCATCTTGGAAATGAATGCATTGGTACATCGTAGAATGGGACGATGATTCCAAAAACTTAAATACCAAATTTCAGAGCTAATTAACAACTAATAATGATGTTATAAATAAAAATAGAGGTCTGAAATTTGGGGCAAGTAGTAATGACTCAATGTTGATCGGTTTGGGGGTTTTACATGGAAGTTTACCCTTGAGGAAGCGTAAACTTGTCATTTAAAAAATAGCAACTACATCACATCATCACTTAATGTTTTTTTCTCTAACGGAATGGATTTAAACGTAATTTGGTTTGCAAATGAGACGTTTGTTTACAAATGAGGGAAAACATTAGATTTTTTTAGAAAACTAGGGTAACATATAATATAAGATTTCAGGGTGGTACAAGATTTTTTTTTATTTTTTTATTAAATAAGAAGAGATCCTCCCATTTCATATACTACCCAAAAAATGTGCTACTCATTATTACAAGTTCACTTTTAAAAATTTTGAAAATATATATCTTTTTATTTCTACATTAAATAATTTTGTAAAATAAAAAAGAGAATCAAAAGAAGATTACAACCACAACGACTCATGTCACCATTTTAGAGACAACAAGATGCACTTTTCATTAAAAAGGTTTTCACGAAATGAACATTTCTAAGTTTTTAAATCTATTGATATTGGTATGCAAGGATACCATTGAATCACAAACAGTGGCCAGTGGTCCTGTATCCCCAAAAGTAGTGGCTTCACAATGGCGGCGATCAGCCACATGACAACCTTGTATTCCTTGAGGAGGTTCTACCCCATCGAAACATTCTTAACTTTAACTTTAGCTGGCCCTGACCAATAAACTCACAGTTTTACTTGGTAGACCGGGAATGCCCGACTGATCAATTTGTCCGATAAATTACTTGGGGCTCACATCACCTGTTTCACCTGGTTGGACCAGCACCAACAGTGATCACCAGATTGAATCCTTCCATTGAATAAACTCAAAATCGAAGGACTCATGCACAAAATTGAATGCTAAATTACTCTCTCAACAATGAAAACATTATAGACAATATGGTAGTAACTCCTGTTCTTACAGTCCATGAATCCACTAACCAGCAAGGAAGCCCTAACTAGACATATCCAGACTATGGTTTTGTTTCTCTTCCAACGCCCACCAAAGTTTCCTTCTAACTCCTTGGTTGCAGGCACAGAAATAAAAGAAAGGAAAGTAAAATCAAATCAAAACTAAAAAGAAATAAAAAATTATGTAATTAACTCCAAAACATTCCAAATCTGGTGATTAAATTTTACTACATTTCACAACCAAACTCATTGGATTCAAGGAAAAGAAAGACTGTATGACTATCATATTCAGTAAGAGTTTTAAGATAAATCGTATGATTACAGAAATTTTCATTTTCTTTTCTAAACTGACTTCACTTCCCTTACCTTCAATTCAATTTTCATAATCTCAAATAGTTATGGCATGAGATGGAAGATTCGCCTTGCGCCAGGCCCAATAGTTTGACCTCATTGGATCTAGAGTTTCCAACACAGAACAAACTTTAATTGCTAAGCTTGAATCGGTTGAATCTGAATTTGAATTGGTCAGACCTTCAACTACCCTTTTCAACTCTTCGCTTGGCTGGAGACCATGGCATAGTATATCCAACAGCAGGTTCAAAGCAAAAATGTTGCCTCGAATACTTAGAACCTTCAGACAGAGAGAAGATACTTGAGGTTCACTGACCACTAATTCAGTGTCGCCTTTGTATAAGCCTCGAAGGTATCTCCATGGACTTTCATTATCAGGGTTCGATAGAATGACTTCAATAGTGTATCTTACTTCAGATTCTCTCATGGCTGTCAAGCCTCCCAAAAGAGGAGATCTTGTTATGATAAAATATCTCTGTTAAAAAACAGCAATCAGGCTATGCTTACAAAAATGTGTTCAAATGTGTTAAACTGATTTTGTTTACAACGATCTCCAAACACAGGATTAAATCTTCTACCCATTGGTTTTTCAACATTTCAATAGTTCATCAAAAATTATGTCATCACTATGATGATAACAGTAATTAAACTCATTAATAAAATTTTAGCATTTGCAACACATTCATGATGAGCTTTTTCCAGAATGACAGACAACGAAATGAAATGATTTCAGTTTTGATGGGGTTGCCTAACATCACCAAGATGACGAACCAGAACATCCATCTCTAATAGACCTAGATCTATAACAATGCACAATGTACATGTCGCACATATGCAGGTAAGTGAACCTCTTTTTAGTAGAGAGCCTAGAATTTTCATGCTGAAAATGGGTCCGACAAGATTACATAGTTTTGACTCTTTTACGAAGTGCTGATCGTGTTTTTATTATGATCAACACTAAGCAGGCAAGAATCAAACAGATGAAATCGACATGTTTTAAACAGCTTAAGCAATGTGCAAATCAGGTGCTGGGAAAACTGAACAAAACTGTGCACTGGCCACAAATACTACTTTGCCCTTGGTACACTTTTTACAATCTATCAAGCAGGTGCCTCACATTTCTTCCATACCTGATTCCACACAGAATTGTTATAAACGTCTTCTTCGAGGAGTTGTTGACAATAATCAAGCTCATCTTCCCACCCACCTAAGGCTTGAAGAACCCACTGCATGCAACACTACCTTGTTAGTCTGCAGTTCCACCTTAATGTAATTGAAGCTAAGATCCATGGATTCCCATAGCTAAAGAAACACTTCTTCTACTCTCAAGTAAATTGTACAAAGAACCTGATATGGTTGAGTCAATGAAATTGTTTTACATCTCATCAATCAAATCTTCTACAAATGAAAGTCATCTACACTGTTCCATAGAATCAACAATATCAACAATAATACTGATTATAATATAATGAAAATATAATGAAAATGCCGTAAGAGTAAGAATAAGAACAAGAATAATAACAATGCTGACAATAATACACCTGGCCATGCATGTAAAAACAGTCTTTGGAATTTCAGACCACTGAAATTAGTTGAACAGTGCCTTATATTCTAATTTTTATTTCTATTTCCATGCAGATCTTTAAAAAAAATGCAATATACTGGATTGTTCAGAGAATTCAGTCAAATAATTTTGGTCAAAATAAAACAAAGTGTAACTGATTGGCCATTAATCAGTAAAAATGCAGTGTATTATAAAGTATCGATACAATACACACCAATACGCACCGATACATACCAATACTTAAGATACGTATCTACAAAACCCATTTCACTTTCGAAACAGAGCATGTTCTTCTCATTGGCAGTACTTGAGTTTCCAAGATTTGAAGCAAAACTGCAGAATCGATCTCCATTTCATTTCTTGGGCTTGGGGCTTGGAATAATTAATAGAAAACGATTCAAAATCTACAATCAAACTAATGTTTAAAGGATTAAAGCATAAAAAGTCATCCATTAAAGCTAAACATAGCACAAAATAGGTAAGTTGAAAAAACTCGAATTTTGTTCACAAATAAGATTCGTGTTCAGGTCCTTAGCAAATCTCCTTTTCCTACTCTGGAGCAATCCTATGCTTTGGTCCATACTGAGAGCCACCGTTCTGCCATGCTTCATTCTACCACTACAAATCGATTTGCCATACAGATTGCCTCCAATCCTACTCCTACTTCTGATGGGATTATACACACATGTGATAGCTCCAAGGAGATTGTCAAGTGCAAACACTGAAACAAGCCATGACACACTAAGGCCTATGTTGGAAGCTTCATGGTAAACCTACAGATTTTGAGGCCAAGTGCGGTTGTGGTAAATCCAAGAACAAAGCAAATCATATTGAGATAGTTACCACCTCTACAAATACTGGTCTTTCTCAGGAAGAATTCAGGCTCTCTATCGATTGCTAAAGGCTTCCTCTGCTTCCACTACATTGTCATCTACACCTGCCTCTGCACCTTCAGGTTCCAACTTTGCTTATTCAAGTATTCCTTTCGGTGGTCATTATGCATCGGTAGTCTCAAGTCCCTGGATCATTGACTCCAATGCCACTGATCATATGATTGGATCCTCCAGACTCTTTCACAAGTATTCCCCTTCCTTAAGAGAAGACAAAGTCCGGGTAGCCAATGGGTCCCTTTCTTCTGTATCTGGAAAGGAATCTATTTTTTCTGCTGTCCACCTCTTACTTTATCTTTTGTTTTGCATAAACCTAATTTTACTACAAATCTTCTCTATTAGTAGTCTTACAAGAGATTTGGACTGTAAAGTAACTTTCTTTCCATCCCATTGTGTCTTTCAGGATCTGGTGACAAAGAGGACAATTGGATGTGGTAAGGTACATGGTGGTCTTTATTTGCTTAAAGATGGTTCTCCCGCTACTACTGCATTATCTTCTCAAGTTTATGAACTCAACTCAGCTTCCTCTGACCTTCATCATGTTAGGGATATGCCCACACTCCTATAGTTGGTTTTGATGATAACAAACATATGAATATATTTCACAATTTGTCTTCAAGTATTGTCTTGTAGAGACTTCATATCAAAGATCGAATTTGATGAATGAAAGGAAGATATAAAGATTGAAGTCATCAAATGAGGTGTATCAACAAGTTGGTCTCAATGCTTGAAGAAGATATCAGAAGAATTCAAGCTTCAAGATGTCAAGACATTGAAGCTCAAAGACATGAAATTTCAAACAAGAAGAAGTGCCAAGGGTGGAAGTGACGATAAAGACTTCAAGGTTCAAGTGGAGAAGAAGACCTCTAGGATAGAATGGTTATTTATATGTAATCTGTAAAGTTCCATATATATATATATATATATACGTGCACGCACCTCATGCATTGCATAACACCATGCTAGAATGACCTTAGGACATACTTTGACCAAGTATGAAAGTCCCTAAGTGGTTAGGAACATATTAGGAAAAATATGTTGTAGTGAAATTCTGTGAAAACCACATTGTCCTGACTCAAGGACATTTTGGGTAATCTTAAAGTCGGTATCAAGAGATGGACCCTTCATGAAAGTTGTACGAAATCGAGTCACGATTCCAACGCAACTAGTTTCGTGTCAATCCGAGGTCAGACAGAAAAATTATGGTCAAAACACTGATGACTGGTCAGTATGACAGCATTCTGTCAAAACAGAGTCTGTCATGTTGGCGGTCAATCGGCTGAAGCCCCGGTCGACCGGCACTATCCGAGACCATAGCCGGTCGACCGGCTGGAAGTCCCAATCGACCAGTGACTACCTGGAAGTGCCCCAACGGCTATATTTTTCTCCAACGGCTCCTTCTGGTCGATCGGCTATCAATGGTGGTCGACCGATGGACCCAGAATATGACTGTTAGAGCCTGATTTGCTGCCTGAAATGCTCTCCTAAGCTCACCTATAAATACCTCTAATGCTACTCATTAATTAAGAATTAATCCTAACTTTGGAGGAGCATTATTTAAGCATTAGAAGTGAGAATTGGTCTACACCATCTCTTGAGTTCAAGTTCTTCATTTTACATTCAAGAGGAACTCAAGACCATCTCCAAGTCTTCATCTATTCATCTACTTCTTGGCATTTGTATTGCAAGCATTAAGAAGACTTCAAAGGTGCATTCTATCATCATTGCATATTTCATTCGCACCACACCGAAGGTAATCCTCTATTGTTCCACTTATCTTATTTCTCTGTTTTTACATTAAGTCTAGACTGTACATAGGCTTTTGTAAAGGATTCTCTTATCCTTAAAAGAGTGTAAGGTGCTTCTCTACCATAAAGGAGATTGTAAGGTGCCTCTCTACTTGTAAAGGAGATTGTAAAGGCACCTCTCTGCCTATAAAGGAGATTTGTAAATATACTCTTATCTGTAAAATGATTACAAAGGTTTTCTTCCCTACTTACTGTAGTGAAAGGGAGAACTAGTGGAATACCTAACAAGAGGATTCTTTTATGGAGTGGACCAGACTCGGATTGAGTCGAACCACTATAAATCTTGGTGTTGTGTGATTGTGTTTATTTTACTTATTCTACAACATTTTAATTTGCAATCACACTTGGGGATATTATTTCGAAAAGAAAATTTTCACTAGCATAACCTATTCACCCCCCCTCTAGGTTATTTCACATCAATGGCATTGTCGATAACGGAGTCTTCCACCCGGCACTTTATCTCATGTTTTTCTTTAGTTAGTTAAACAATGTAACAAGGATGAGTTCATTTGTGAGGCTTGTGTTTTAGCTAAACAAACTCATTCTTTTTCTTTTATAAGTAAATATGATGTATTGAGGAAAAAGAAAACGAAAATACTAACAAGCCTAAGAGGAGGATGAGGGCACCAAACAAGCAAGGACATATCCTGACAAACAAAAGCAAAGGAAACCACTAAATACATCTGAAATAGACCTTCTTGTTTTCCTTGATCAAATCTAACAGCTCCTGAGGAAATTCAGGCGGGAATAATGTAACCTCTCCATCCTCAATATCCAAGGTTGCTAAGGAATCAACCGGTTTATTGATCTCTCTCCAAACATGTATGATCTCTTTTCAGGTCAACTGGTTAAGCAAAGGTTATCTACAACTTTTCAGGACTTGAACACTCCAAGGTCCTTGAGTTCTTCCATTTAGGATATCCACTGCCAACTTGGAATCAGATTTGCTGGAAATATTGTGCAACCCTTTGTCAAGACAAATAGAGACTCCCTTCCAGATCGCCAAAAGTTCCATGCTAAGAACTGAACGATCTTCCCCCAACCTACAAATGCCAAAATAAGTTCCATGCTAAGAACTAAAATACAAGCCTCACAAACAAAGTCGTTCTAATTATTTTCCTTTAAATAACAGAAGTGTTTCTCCCTTTCATTTGGTTCATATTGATGTGTGGGGTCCTGCTTGCCAGGCTTCTATTTCTAGCCATCAATGGTTTGTTACCTTCATTGATTTCCATAGTAGGACTACATGGGTGTATATGATGTGACATAAAAGTGAAGTCTTCCAGTATTTTCAGCTCTTCCATAAAATGGCTCAGACTCAGTACAATGCAACAGTTAAAATTCTCCGCAGGGATAATGGAAGAGAATACTCGAAGGATCAGTTCCAAACTTATCTAGCTGACCATGGGATTCTTCACTAGACCAATTGCGTCGATGCCCCCTGCTCAGAAAGGGGTGTTGAAAAGAAGAATTGACACCTGCTGGAAGTGGCAAGGGCCCTCATGTTTGCATGTCATGTTCCCTCTCATTATTGAAGTGATGTTGTCCTTACTGTTGCCTATCTTATCAATCGCATGCCGACTTGCATTTTGGATTCCTATACTCCAATTGATGTTCTGTAAGGATCTTCCTCTTTTATTGTTCCTCCTAAGATCTTCGGTTGTGTGTGTTATGCTCCAAAATCATCATTCTACTGGGAAGTTGGAACTCTGCGGACTCAAATGTATCTTTATGGGTTACTTAGCCACTCAAAAAGGCTACAAGTGCTATCATCCTATAACACGGCATAACTTGGTGACTATGGACAATGTTTTTTACGAGTCCCTATCTTACTACTCATTTCCACCTCTTTAGGGGGAGTCCAGTAGCATGGATCGTGAAGATGTTTCGATTTTTGCTCCACCTCTGAATTTTGCTCCTAACGAAGCATAGATTCAGGCTTAGGGGAAGACTCCAGGTCAAGTTCAGGGGGAGATCGGTCTAGATGTGGTTCCAGTTCAGAACCAAAAAAAAATTGATGATCCCAATCTTCAAGTCTATCAAAGGAGTCGAAGCAAAGGCAAGCAAATTGAGACCATAACCATTACAACACCATTACCTGAATCTTCTTCTGAGTTACCTATTCCTCTTCGTAAAGGTACTAGGACTTGTACCCAACACCCCATATCTCATATTGTCTCTTATAATTCCCCTTCTCCTTCCTAACATATATCTATGCCTTCTCTTTCTTTTGTTCTACCCCATAGAAGTGGCAGGAGGCTTTTGCAGAAACAAAATGGAAAGCAACTATGATGGAAGAAATGAAAGCCTTGAAAAAATATGATACATGGGATCTAGTGGTTCTTCCTCTAGACAAGAGACCAGTTGGCTATAAATGAGTCTTCGTGGTCAAGCAGATGATGGATGGTACATTAGATATAAAGCAAGGGTTGTGGCTAAAGGGTTCACTCAAACTTATGGGATCGACTAAGAGGAGACCTTTGCCCCCATTTGCAAAACTAAACATTGTTCGAGTTCTATTATGAGTATTATCATGTGTTGTTAATCTGGGATGGGGTCTACAACAGCTTGATGTCAAGAACGCTTTTCTTCATGGAGAATTTAAGGAGGTATATATAGATATTCCTCCAAGTTTTTCATGTGACAAGACTCATCGCAAAGTCTGCAAACTGAAGCGTGCACTTTATGGGCTGAAGCAGTCTTCTTGGGCTTGGTTTGGCAGGTTTCATAAGGCTATGATTTCTGTAGGTATAAGCAAAGTAATGCCAATCATACCTTATTTATTAAAAGATCTGGCGATGAAGTCACTTTCCTCATAGTCTATGTTGATGATATTGTAGTGACTGGAAATGATGATGATGAGATCTTCCGTCTCAAGAGTTTCCTGGGATGAGAATTTGAAATAAAGGATCAAGGAAAACTAAAGTATTTTCTTGGGATTGAAGTTTCTCGGTCTTCAAAAAGCATCTTTCTCTCTCAAAAGAAGTATGTCTGACGTAGATCGAGCATGTAAGAGAGGGGGCCTGCTGGTTCCTTCGAACCAGGTCGAATGTTGGACCAGCCAGCCCCCGCCTTGGCCCCATCAAGCCAGCCCCAAAACCAGAAAACATTGTTCACGAGTTACTGTTCACGTGAACAGTAACCCCTACAGTTTTGTCCCCAAGTGAAGCTTTTAATAGTCCAGCCACTTGTCCTCTTAATGTGGAAGAAATAAGGTTCATGAAGGAGTCTAGTAGTCTCATCGATTTCAGAAAAGTAGCTTAAGATTTTGTTCCCTTTTTTAGCTTTGACTTAATTTCCAAGTTAATTATATTTGTTAGTAGATATTAGGCTAGTTAGTAGTTTCTATATTTATATTCGCTTGTTTAACAAGTAGTTGACTTTAGGAAGATATAGCTTAGTTTCTATTTCTATGTTAGTTTCTAATTTGGTTACTTTCCAATTTGTAAGCTGAACTCACTCATATATAAGGGGAGCTGTTGTAATCAATTTTAGTGAATGAAGATTTGTTTATGAATAGATGGCCTAGGATGATTTGCTATGGGATTCAATTGGGTGAGATGCCCAAACCAATCCCTTCTTATCCCCCCCCCCTTTCTCAACCTTCCCTCGAATTCCTTTTCTTCTTTGTTTTTCCTTTAGTTTTGAGTGTTGTAAGATCATTATTAGACTAACAAACACATCAGCAAGATTGAAGATCAGAAGCAAGCCTTGCAGCCAAAATCGAGCCAAACATGTTAGGGTTTTGAAGTACCATTTGAGTCCTATCTTCCAGCCAGGAGTTCAGCTTCAGACCCTTTTTTGAGGGTTGTTTAGGTACATCAAAAGGGGAACTCGACCAGAGTTTGTAGGCCATTCAAGACCTGTTAATGTAGGACTAAATTGGACACCCAATTAGATCCAAAACTGCAGGAACTTTTAGACCAAAGAACCACAAAAAACCAGCAGCAACTTATAGCAGAAAATCAGACTTCAACAACAAACCAGAATTGACAATCGATCTCAATGAACAGTAACATAGAATAGAAATAATTCAACAGCAGTCTTAGGACTATAACCAGAAATTTTAATAACAATATAAGACCTCCAATAGGTTCAGATCAACAGTAACAGTCCAGAATTTCACAGCAACACAGAGCAGAAATCAGAACCTAAATCTGGGCAGATTTGACAATCGGCCAGAACTAAGTGAGTGGTCACTTCAGCAAGATCCAGTTGCCAGATTGATCCCAAAATTGGGTCAATCCCCCCTCTGGATATGATCAACCTTCGATCAGAATATGGGATTGATCAGGTGCTCAGATCAACAACAGTGAAGCCGACAGAGAGAAAACAGAGAAAACCAACCCAGAAATCTGCAGAGAAGTTAGATCACTTACCTGAACTGCTGGAGAAGAAAATCCAATAAGAAAACCAGATAATAAAAGACCCAGACTTCTTGCCGCAGAGTGTCGATCGGATCACACACCAATCCCTAACCCTTAATCAAACACAAAGGTACAACCATGGAGAAAACCCAGTGGCAGCAGCATGAAGCCTTTTTTTGTTTTAATTGTCAAAATCGTGGCCCATAAAAGAGCCCTCTCCTTTATTTATAATGATGGGGAAGGTTTACAAATAATAGCAACTCAGAGTTACCAAATCTGAGTTACTAAAAACTACTTATATGAAGTTACTAAAACTGGAAAATTGTAAACTAAGAAATTAGAAACTAGTAATGACTTGAATTTGAAATTAGTAACTAATGTTAAAACTGAAAATAGAAAGTAAATTAGGAACATGACTAATATCCCCATCAGCAGCCTCAAACCGTGGGCTATCTTGGACCAGGACCAGGACCAGATATGGTCGACCCAGTCAGCCACTTGGGTCGACCTTAGTCTTGGGTCTTCTCTTGTAGACCTTTGTCGATGCTGCATCAACTCTCCTCGACTTAAAAACATTCAACTCCGACGAATGGATAAGGGACATGTAGCGCTTATACAAGTTGGGATCAAGCCTCTTGAAATCATCAACATGAATCCAAGTACAATCACTACGGGGATGGCCTTTCCACTTGACAAGAAAAGTGTGATAACCAGTGCTACGGCGGGAGGTCTTGTAATTATCATCCAAGACATCTTCAATAACTTTAGAAGTAGGTGGCTTCAGTTGGGGTAACCTTAGCATTTGCTCCGTGTCTCCATCATCGGACTGGTGCCCAACATAAAGGTGAAGATCAGCCACATTAAACACGTTGCTTATGGTCATGTCATCAGGCAACTCAAGCACATAAGCATTAGGTCCTATACGTTTCAGCACCTTATAGGGACCCATCTTCCGAGGATGTAACTTGGTATTGACACCCGTCTGAAACCGTTCAGGATTTACTCGAATCATCACCATGTCCTCAGGTTTGAACTCCACATGACGCCGATGAAGATCAGCAGAAGCCTTATACACAAGGATTAAAGTATCGGTATCGGTCACCGTATCGGTCGGTCAAAATTAAGATACGTATCGGAGGGTATCGTATCGTATCGGAGATACACTAAGATACGTTAAAGATACACACATAAATGGATAAGAAACATTTTTTTAAACACTTTTGCATAAAGAATTTGTTAAAAAAAGCTATTGATAACATGTATTATGCATAAACACTAAATTGAGGGTATCGTACTAAGAATTCAAGGTCTGTAGTTGTCCCATAAATGTAAAATCCTTGTTCCCAACCTTGATTTCCACTTTAGTTAGAGAGAAATATGGCTGACAGCAACTTTGGAACAAAAACCGTTCAAAAAATAGTTTTTTTTTCCTGAAAAATTACCCATATTGGCCATTATATGACCGTAGCGCCGATACGTATCGATACGTACTGATATATATCGATACTCACCGATACGTGCTGATATATACCGATACGTACCGATTGATACATACCGATACTCACCGATACGTACCAATACATACCGAAACGTACATTTTACCTCAATTCTATATTTTTCATAGAGTCATATCGAGGCATGTCGTATCGTATCGATGTGTATTAGTGGTGTATTGATGCATATCGGTATGTATTGTAGGATATATATCGATACGAAATGATTTAAAAAATTCAATGTATCGTATCGGTGTGTATCGTATCGACCGACTAAATTTAAGATACGTATCGGAGGGTATCGTATCGGTATCGGAGATACTTAAAACCATGCTTATACACCTCACTGTTCAAGGCAATACGTCGTCGAACGTTGGCATGCACCTCAGTAATATGACGCAAGAACTCATCAGCCTCAATACTAACTTGAGCTTGGGGTGGAAGTGACATAAGATCAATAGGCCGCTTAGGTTGAACTCTAAGCAAGATCTCAAAAGGAGTACGACCCGTTGTCCTATTCACTGAGCCATTGTAGGCAAAGTCTGCAATGTCAAGAATAGAAGGCCATGTCTTCTCATAGTCCCGAACCAAACACCTCAACAAGTTTCCCAAGCTACGGTTCACCACCTCTGTCTGTCCATCTCTGTCTATGGATGGAATGCAGTTGAAAAGTTCAGCTTTGTATTTGTCTTCAACTACAATGTCTTCCAAAAATAACTCATGAACTTAACATCACGATCAGACACAATACTAGTTGGCAGCCCATGTAGTCGCACTACTTCCTTGAAGAATAGCTTTGCAAACCTGATAAGCATTAAAAGTCTTTCGACAAGGTATGAAATGAGCCTTCTTAGAGAAACGATCTACAACCACTATAATGGAATCATATCACTCTCTAGTAGGCGTAGTCCAAGAAAAAAATCCATGCTAACATCAAGCCACGGTGCACGAGGAACAGGTAGTGGAGAGTATAAACCTGTGTTCTGTTTTCTCCCTTCTGCCAACTGACATACACGGCATCTCTTAATCACATGATCGACATCCTTTGCTACGCAGGGCCAATAATATCGATCAGTCACCTGTGCAAGAGTTTTATCTTTCCCAAAATGTCCTCCTAATCCTCCTCCATATAACTCCCATACGATGTGATGACGTAGGGAAGAGTTTGGGATACAAAGCCGTGTGCCAAAGAACAAGTACCCATCATGAATAGAGTACTTTAGGTGCTGTCCAACCTGTTGTAACTCCATAAAAACAGTGCTGAAATCAGAATCAGATGTGTGTACTCACCTCGTATCTGATCAATGCTAATAACATGTGCTGAAAATTTGTTAAGTGTGAGCACTTTCCGGCCAAGTGCATCAGCCACTGTATTCTCTTTTCCCGCCTTGTACTTCATAGCAAATACAAACTCCTGTAAGTAAGCTACCCATTTGGCATGCCTGTGGCTAATCGACTTCTGTGAGTGAAGGTGCTTCAAAGCCTCATGATCAGTGTATAAAATGAACTCCTTACCAATGAGGTAGTGTCTCCAATGGCGTAGCACTTGAACGACGGCATACAACTTCAGGTCATATGTCGAATAGCATTTCTTGGCCTCATTCAATTTCTCGCTATAGAAAACGATGGGGTGTCCTTGCATTATCACTCCTCCTAGCCCAACATGTGAAGCATTTGTAGCTACCTCAAATACTCTATCAAAATCTGGTAGGCGTAGGATGGGTGCCTCTGTCATCTTCCTCTTCACAAGAGCGAAGGCTTTGGCTGTTACAGCTGTCCATTCGAACTTCCCTTTACTCAACTTCATACATTCAGTGATGAGTGCCATAGCTGCACTGAAATTCCGAATAAACCTCCTGTAAAAGGAAGCCAACCTATGGAAACTACGGACTTCTGCTAGTGTCTTAGGTGTGGGCCAATCAATGATGCTCTTGATCTTCTCTGGATCAGCTTCAACCCCCTTTGATGACACTATAAATCCAAGGAATACAACCTTGGGCAGCATGAAGGAACACTTCTTAAGGTGAATGTATAACTTCTCAGCTCGAAGTACTCTCAAAACTTGCCTCAAGTGATCCATATGTTCTTGGTTTTTACTGTATATCAGAATATCATCAAAATAAACAACTAAAAAACGACCAATGAAAGGACGAAGGACCTATGTCATAACCCTCATAAAGGTGCTAGGTGCATTCATCAGACCGAAAGACATGACTTTCCACTTATATTTGCCATCCTTGGTCTTAAAGGCGGTCTTCCACTCATCCCCAGAAAAGATGTGAATCTGATGATAGCCACTTCTTAGATCTAACTTGGAAAAGACCTTCGCCCCGGACAACATATCCAATAAATCATCTAGTCGTGGTATAGGGAACCTATATTTGACTGTTATCTTGTTGATAGCACGGCTGTCCACACACATACGTCAAGAACTATCCTTCTTCGGCGTGAGTAAAACTGGTACTGCACAAGGACTTAAGCTCTCCTCAATGCAGCCCTTCTGTAATAACCCATCTACTTGTCGTTTCAACTTGGCATGCTCAGTAGGACTAAGTCTATAAGCGGGAAGGTTGGGTAAAACAGAACCAGGTACCAAATCAATAACATGCTACATGTCTCGCATGGGAGGTAGCTCATCTGGGAGATCATCAGGGACTAAGTCAGAAAAATCAAATATGAGCTCTCAGATAGGTGCGCTATGTGTTACCTCAGGTTGGGGAGTGACTTCCCTAGTAAAAAGAGCCATAACCATTCCAGTCTCATGACTTGTGCGACAGAACTATTTGCGGGGAAAAGCTAGCAACTCCTTTGTGGGCATAACTACTACCTTCTTCTCATTGTTAATGTCCTTCTAATTTGACCTTAGGGATCTCTTTCACCGTATTTCAGCCGGCACATTTACTGGATAGAAAGTCGTAGGAACACCCTTCCATTGAAAGTACACAAATTTTTCTTCCCTCCAACTATAGCATCATTGTCATACATCCAGGGACGACCAAGCAAGACATCTGTGAGTTTCATTGGGATCACATCACACCAAACTTTCTCTTCATACCGGTAAAGTTTTAGAGGAATTGAGCACCTCTTGTTTACCTCCATGGTATTACCATTCAGCAAGGATACCTTATAAGGCTGAGGGTGAGGATCTGATTTTAAGATTGCTTTCTTCACAAAGGCTTCAGAAACAACGTTGACACAAGTACACAACTGCCACTATCAATGATAATCTGACAAGTATGCTCACCTTATTTCATACGGCTATAGAATATGCAGTTACGTCGCCAATCCTCTCCTTTGGTTTCAGCCACCAATATACGAGTAACAATGTTTATTCCATGAGTGACATCCTCATTAGTGTCTTCCATGTCATAATCATATCCACCATAGGGGTAAAGAGCTGATTCATCCTCCTCATTGGAATCTTCAACCTCAGCTATTGCATTAACCCTTTGCTCATGTGGGCAAGACTTAGCAAAATGTCCTACCTTTTGGCAATGGAAACATTGTACCATATTACTACCTGTCATAGGTGTCTTTCCTTCGTGATTAGCCCATGGAGGAAAAGTGGACTTTGAGGGTGCTGAGCTACTAGGTTTAGTTGCTGGAAAATTTTTCTTGACCTCCCCAGCTTGAAAACCAAACCTTCTAACTGGCTGTGCTATAAGCTCCTCTACTCGTAAGGCCTTGTCAAAGCAATCCCTCACTGAATACACATCAACCACTCCGATTCCTCTGTTGATTTCAACTCGCAATCCCAGTCGAAACCGAGATAACATTTGCCTTTCACTCTCCCTTATGCCTGTACGAGAATAAAGTGCGTCAAATCTGTTCATGTACTCCACAAGTCATAGACCATTGACGAAGAGAGTTCAGCTGGTCTTGTATGCGAACTCTGAAGTTGCGGGACAAGTATTTATCTGATAGCTCAAGCTTCATCTCCTCCCAACTAGTAGGTTCTCTACCACGGTCTCCCATCAAACTCCTTCAGATCGAGCTTGACCTTATTTGAATCTCCAGAGTACCTCTGATATGTAGGACATTCTGTCTCAAAGTAACCCCTTACATGTTCTTCAAAAGTAGGTTATACTACAGGAACCCTCTGTGGTGGTCTTATTAGATTAGGGTTTGCTCTCTTGTTAGCCAACTGAGCAGCCACATTCAATGGGGCTTCCACTTCGGGTGTTATTTGTGATTCACCAGTAGGCTGTTGTGGTGGGGTCTCGACAGCCAACAACCTTGTATTCAATTCAGCCTTCAACTCATTCAACTTAACTTCCTGTTCAGCCCTCATATTTTGTAGCATCTCCATAACAGAGGCTAGGGTGGGGGTGTTGTTCTCAGCCATGCTCTGATACCACTTAATGTAGGACTAAATTGGACACCCAATTAGACCCAAAACTTCAGGAACTTTTAGACCAAAGAATAACCAAAAACCAGCAGCAACTTATAGCAGAAAATCAGACTTCAACAACAAACCAGAATTGACAATCGATCTCAATGAACAGTAACACAGAATCGAAATAATTCAGCAATAGTCTTAGGACTAAAACCAAAAATTTTAATAACAATATAAGACCTCCAATAGGTTCAGATCAACAGATGCTAACAATCCAGAATTTCATAGCAACACAGAGCAGTTGCCAGAACCTAAATCTGGGCAGATTTGACAATCGGCCAGAACTGAGTGGTCACTTCAGCAAGATCCAGTTGCCACATTGATCCCAAAATTGGGTCGATCACCCCTCTGGATATGATCAACCTTCGATCAGAATATGGGATTGATCAGGTGGTCAGATATCCAACAATAGTGAAGCCGACAGGGAGAAAACCAACACAGAAATCTGTAGAGAAGTTAGATCACTTACCTGAACTTCTGAAGAAGAGAATCCAATAAGAAAACCAGATAACAAAAGACCAAACCGGACTTTTCACCACAGAGTGTCGATCGGATCACACACCAATCCCTAACCCTTAGTCAAACACAAAGGTACAGCCATGGAGAAAACCCAGCGGCAGCAGCATGAAGCCTTTTTTTTTTTAATTGTCAAAATCGTGGCCCATAAAAGATCTCCCTCTTTTATTTATAATGACGGGGAAGGTTTACACATAATAGCAACTCAAAGTTACTAAATCTGAGTCACTAAAAACTACTTATATGAAGTTACTAAAACTGAAAATTTGTAAATTAAGAAATTAGAAACTAGTAATGAACTGAACTTTAAATTAGAAACTAATTTTAAGACTGAAAATAGAAAGTAAATTAGGAACTAATAAGTGACTAATATCCCCATCAGCAGCCCCAAATTGTGGGTTGTCTTGGACCAGGACCAGATATGGTCGACCCAGTCAGCCACTTGGGTCGACCTTGGTCTTGGGTCTTCTCTTGTAGACCTTTATCGGAGCTGCATCACCTGTACCAGCTGCTACTACAGAATCTCCATAAGGTTTCCTTTTTCATTCCTCGAGCATAACTTCCCAACCAGCCGTTAGTTGAGGCAAAACTTTTGAAGGATAGTTTTGTTGTAACCCGGCAGTCACTGAGAGGGGGATGAATCAGTGAGTCTAATTCCGATCCCCAAAAACCTGTCCGATATCTGGCCAAGAAAAACCTGATATACCTGTCCCTGTTTGCACACAGTCGTATGCACACTCAGCCTCTCATAGGCACTTCCAAGTGCGCACACCCATTCCACATTCCACGCACTTCAATATAAAATGCAAACAACAAGCACCCACAACATAGGGTTTTTACGAGGTTCGGCAATTTGCCTACATCCCCGGAGTAGTGCCTGTAAAGGCTTCGTACCTACTCAATACACTACTTTTGACTGCACCCACAATCGGGAGCACCCACACCCAATTTTCTCAAGCCGAAGCTGAGATGGCACTCGCAATGCCGGTACAATGTGTAGCACCCACTCCCAATGCTTAGCACCCACTAAGCACTCACTAAATAATACAATTAAATTGGGCTTATATCAATGCCCTACAGTCAAGCTCTGCCTACCATATACATCCACAACTAGCTAGCATGCTTACAGTTCATCCACAACTAACCTAGCATGTATACATTCATCCACAACTAACCCTAACATACATACATGCATATAATGTATATCAAAGGATAGAGAATCTCACAACCGATTGCCTGGGATGACTGGAAACTTGTACTGACAAGTTTGGTGCTTACAGCTTCTCTCTCCTTGGCTTCTTGCTCTTCAAAGCAAACACATCCTTGCTTTCTTCTCTTCTTCCTTGGTTTTGAGTTAAGGTACCATTAACACACTTCAACCACCTCTTTTACCTCTTTTAATGGCCTAAGAACATTTATCATCAAGCATTCATGTTCATTCAAGGACCAACAAAGAGGGGGAAGCTTCTCTTGCCAAAACCGTAGCCTTCCTTTACTCAAAACTCTTTTTTTTTTTTTTTTTTTTTTGCTTCCATGGTGTAGGGCTTGAAAAAACAAAGAAGCTGCAACTTGGTTCACCCAAATCCGAGTTAAAATGAGGGAGATATGACCATTTGAAGTTGGAGCAATGAGATAGCCTGAAATGGAATCTTCGTAGGAGTGGCGCAGGCTACACCAGCGGCGCACGCAACAAGGGAGCAAATCTAGCCATAGATCTCATCAAGGAGAATCTCTTAATCTAGACCGTCCGATTAAAATAACGAATAGTAAATCTCAACCACAAGATTTGAATAAGATAGTCAACTAATGACGTCATGCTGACGTCAGCGGTCAGCATGCACTTTTTATTGTCGATCTTTGATTGGTTGCTTTTCCGGATTTTAAGGGAGCTTGTCTCCCACTCACAAAAGTGAAAGGCTTATCGACCATTGGATCCGAATCCTTCATGATGGCTTTAATCAGATCTCATGAGATCCTTAAGATCGGAATCTTTTTTTATACCTTCTATGCACACGCAAAACACCACAACATACCTTGATAAGGTGTAGCACCAGTGCATCAAGGATTATGCACCTAACCAATCAAATCCTACGCGCAAGCATCTATCTCGTCCATGTCAGCGCAAAATCTCAGCAACCTTTGGATGGGCATCAAGCCTACGTGGTCGAATCTGGACCATCCATTTCACTTCCCTTTACTCCTCTTTATTACAAGCCCCTGCCTCCATATATTTCAGTGCTTAAAGACCCCCTGCAACTCAGACCTTCAAAATCTTGAAATTACACAAAAGCCCTTCAAATTTCAAAAATAAATTCCAAAAAATCCACCCAACACCGAGAGCAACTGATGGATTTTCGGTTTGGATTTTCGAACCGGCTTTACGGAAACACTTATAACTTTTTCATACAATATCCGATCGAGATGAAACGAAATGCATTGGAACCGTAACTGGACGCTCTATGACTTTCTAGAAGACTCAATCATCTAACTCATCCATGTAAAAAGACCAAAATGCCCCTAGACCTTTCCGATGATGTATCTTCTCATACGGAATCGGAACGCGATGAAATCAGAACCGTTGGAAAGATTGGATTTTTGTCGTATTGTTACATAGAGAACACTTTAAAAAATTCATCTTCAATGCCGAAACTGCCCTCGACTGCCACAAATACCGTAACTTCTTCATACGGTATCGGAATGCGACAAAATCAGATGCCCTAGACTAGATAAATTACAATCTATATTTTTTATGAAGAAATGATCATTCAAAAATGTCATTTTCACTGCCGAAAATGCCCCCGATAGTAAATAGGCCAATTTTGCCAATTTTGACCCAGAAACCCGCATCACATACTAAGGATGTATCAAACCATTCCATGCATACCAAGGAGTTCTGTTATCGCATCGATGACACTAAACATTGTCATGTCATCATTTTCATCCACGTCACCCAAACTGGCCATGTCATCATCGCCACGTGGCCGAATTGCCAACAAGGACAACCATAAAACAACAAGTTTGGCATCACAAAGGAACCGTTGATTCAAATTTGAGGTTCATCAGAGGTTGCAATCACAAGATATTGAAAGTTGCCGAAAGTTTCCTTTTTCTTGCAACCAGCATATCTCCCAGCTTGGTCATCAGAAATTGATCGAACTTTGGGGGTTTGTTGGAGCATACAAGAGCTCCATTCGATCCAAACAGTAGGGGCTCATCAGAACCCTAGTTTTTTTGAGTTCTCGAATTTCTCCCTATTCAGCCAGAATTTCAGATCCTGCCTGGGATTAAGTCCTATGTGATCTAGTCTTACATCAATGTCCTTGATCTTCTATCTGAGACTGGTTTGTTGGGCCGCCATCCTTATAACACACCTCTGGAAGCTAATACTCAACTCAAGGGTAAAGAAAATGAACCAGTTGATAAGGGCCACTATCAGCGGTTGGTGGGAAAATTGATTTATCTCTCACACACACGGCCAAAAATCGCCATTGCAGTGAGTATGGTAAGTTAATTCATGCATGATCCTTATTCCACTCATATGGAGGTTCTTCGAATTCTTCAATATTTGAAGTCAGCTACTAGAAAAGGGAAACTTCTATCTCCTCATGATCATCTTCGAGTTGAGGCCTACACAGATGTTGATTGGGGTGGATCTCCTGATAGGAAATCTACTTTAGGGTATGTAACATTTGTAGGCGGTAACCTTGTCACGTGGCGCAGCAAGAAGCAAAATGTAATGGCAAGATCTAGTGCTGAAGCAGAGTTTCAAGCTATGGCACAAGGAATCTACGAATTACTATGGCTCAGAAGCTTACTCCAAGACCTTGGTGTTCCTTTTCGTATTCCAATAGTGTTATACTATGATAACAAAGCAGCAATTAGCATTGCCCCATAACCCAGTACAGCACAATCGTACCAAGTATGTGGAGATTGACAAACACTTCATCAAGGAGAAATTAGAAAGTGGACTGATTTGTATACCCTTTGTGAAGTCAAGAGTTCAGTTGGATGATGTCTTCACTAAGGGGTTGGGTGGAAAGGTTTTTCATCCTAATTTGTTTAAGTTGGGCATGTGTGACATCTATGCTCCAACTTTAGAGGGAGTCTTGAATTATGTGTTGCATGCCGCAAGGGCATACCAAGCAATTCCCCCCTCTAGCCGACTCATTAATTAGAGTCAATTATGAGGGGTATATTTGATTATTTCTAACTCTCTCCTATTTTCTTTTGTTATAAATAAAGGGCTTGTGATCTCATAACCATCTAAGCATTCAGACCTAATTCTTATTGATAACAAAAAGATGTGATCCATAGTTATCAAGGCTTCTAAGTGACCCAAGGCGTTTGAGGGAGTCTAGAAACAAGGTGAACTAAGCGCTCGCCTAGGCGACGCTTTCACAACTATGATATGATCAGGAATCACCAACTGGTTTGCAAGGGTAGAATCACCACTAGCTAAAACTATGATATGATCAAGAATCAAACTAAGCCTAAAACTCCTTCAGCCAATAGCTTACCTTGGAAGAAGTCTACTACTACTAAACTTGTTTACTCAAGCTGCTACTGAGAGGGGGGTGAATCAATGACAAGGGTCTTTCACAACTTTTCCCGCCAATAGGAGGAATCTCACATGTGCTGACATTCACCACATCCACAAAACCACAAACCATAGAAAGCATACAAAAGATAATATACATGGTTCGCCAATATAGATCCACAGTGCAAATGACTGCTTGAGCTACAACCCAAATCCGGATGCAGTATAATGCACATTAGCGGCATCCACCGCAAGAAGCACCGACTTCCATTTTATGTGGCACCCACCACAAAGGAGCTACAACCCCTTATTTATATAGCTACAACTGCAAGGGAGCACAGCTTGAGTTACAAACCCTTATTTATATAGCTACAACTACAAGGGAGCACCTACCCCCAACTTTATGTGGCACCAACCCAAAGGAACTACAACTCCTCTACCCACCCACTTGCTAGCTTCAATGATTACAATCAAATGGCATATGAAATTGAATAGTGTAAGCTCAAAAAACTGATTGAGGCTTTTAACAAACACCTTGCCTACAGTATGCGAATGTATACAAAGATATTACCTACTACAAAGATGTGTCTCCTTGTCTTCTCCAACCATAGTTGTCAAGGCATCGCCAGCGTCCAGGCGGTTTGCTTGGGGCCTAGGTGATAATCGCCTTATTGCACTGCATGTCACCTAGTGTTTTGGCACTTATTTATGCCAGCCAAATATCATTTACTTAAGATATTATTCATAAATAAGAAAATACCCACTATTTGAATCCAATAAAAATACGTTAAAAACCAAATTCCAAAAGGATAAAAAGTCAACTCCCCGTCCAAGAACAAAAATTGGATTTTGGTTATAAGGGCAATTTTCAACTTTTAAATGCTGGGTTTTTCTCAATTATGAAAATTTATAAATCCTATCAAGTTAAAATAAAACCAAAAGTCCAGTAAAATAATCTTCCGTTTTATATTCATAAAATTATTTTCATTCAGGCGATTTTAACAGCATTCGCACACTTTAAAATAAGTTTGACCGGAACATAACTCTGTTATTACAACTCAGATTTAAGTAATCTTAGACTTGTAGGAAAGTTGGTTTTATGTTATACCTAATACAAAAAGTCTTATGTAAAAATAAAATCATTTGACCAGTCAAACTTATTATAGAACAAGAGTTTTTCTCTAAATGTTGATTTTTTATGACTTAATGTGACTTAGTGTTGATTTTTTATGATTTGATATGGTTAAATGATGATTTTTAATGACTTGATCTGGATTAATGTTGATTTTTTATGATACATGGTATATGTAGCTTACTAAATAATGTCAGAAAATAAGAAAAATAAAAAATAACAATTAGTCGCCTTGTTCGCCTTAAGGCAGGCGCCTTCTCACCTAAGCGCTTAGACAACCCTCCAACGCCTTGATTCGCCTTGGCAACGTGACAACTATGCTCATGACTAAGAAGGTCGAAACAGTGGAAGAGGTGACACATCCTACGCCAATCAAGGACTTGCTAACTGATTTCTCAAATTTGGTGCCCAAAGAACTACCAGATGAACTACCACCTATGCAAGGCATACCACATGTTATTAACCTTGTGCATGGGTCAGTATTACCAAATCTTCCCACTTATCGTCTCAGCCCAACCGAGCATGCCAAGCTCAAGAGACAAGTGGATGAATTTTTATGTAAGGGTTTTTCCATAGAAAGTATGAGCCTATGTGCCGTACCATCCCTATTGACACCCAAAAAGGGAGGATCGTGGTGTATGTGTATTGATAGCCATGCCATCAGTAAGATCACAGTAAAATACAAGTTTCCCATTCCACGTTTGAACAATATGTTAGACATGCTAACGGGAGCCACTATCTTTTCAAAGATTGACTTGAAAAGTGGGTATCACCAAGTACGAATCCACCTTGGGGATTAATGGAAGACAACATTTAAGACAAAGGGTGGGTTGTACGAATGGAAGGTTATGCCTTTAGGGCTTACAAATGCACCTAGCACCTTTATGTAAGTGATGACTCATGTGTTACGCCCATTTATTAGTAAGTTCCTTGTGGTATACTTTGACGACATATTAATACACAGTAAAGCACAAGATGAACACCTTGAATATTTGAGGTGTGTGATGAAGGTGCTATGGGAAGAGAAGCTCTACATCAATTTCAAGAAGTGTTCTTTCATGTTACTGATGTAGATTCCCATCATGGGCTACAATAGCACAGGAGGAAGAAGCAGCCACCGCACCAGAATTAGTTGCTTTTAAACCAGCCTTTGGGCTGAGTTCGACCCACCCCGGTCCAGCATAGGAAACCCTTTAATTCCCTGCTTTAGTAGTTGTTTACACTTTTAGAAAGTCCCTAGTAGTTGCTATTTTGTTTCTTAAATTAGAAGATAGAGGTAGTTTCTATTCTGCATTAGTTTTTAATTTGAGTTAAGATTCTATTTTGTAATTTCAGACCTCTATATAAAGAAAGCCTGTGATAGACACAAATCAGAATTGAATTAATGAAATTTGCTGCAGTTATTGTTTGCTCCCTCTCCTGAGAAAGGAAGACAAACAGCTGGGATAGTTGTGGGTGAGATACTGAGGCTGAGATAGCCATTCCCACCCACATCTATCTTGCTTCATGACTTCTTTTCTATTCTTTTCTAATTTCTGTTATTACTTACTGTAAGGGGAGTGTGTGTGTGGATTAAACTAAGCTTACTTGAAGACTTACAAGGATTGAAGCTTGGGATGAATCAGTTCAGTATCTCAAGATCCACCGCAGGTTTTAGGGCTTCAAAACTCAAATCAGCCGGGCCCCTTTCTCATCTTCTGTCCAGCAGATTTGAAGACCCTTTGGAGGGTTCAAAGACCACCTCAAGGGGACCACTCAACCAGGGTTTCAACCCCTGCTGCCCAGCCAAAACCGAACCGCAGGGTTTCTCCCCGCAATGGCCGAAACCTAGATTTTTCTGGGAATGTGTTAGTTGCAGCTGGGTTCTGTTGCTGAGTTGTTGTCTGCTGCTGTGAGTAATTTTTCTGAATTGATCCTGGATACTTCTAGACAGGTTTTGTCATCCTAACTTCTCCGCTGAAGTTTTCCTTCTCTGGTTCTATTTCTGGTTTCTGTGAAAACTGGTTTTGAGTGCTCAGAATTACTTTGGTTTAGGCTATTTAAATATTGGGAGTGTGTTTACCTAGTGTGAACCCACTTCTACATTAGTTACCTAAGGTTCTGTTCCTTGGATTCATTGTCTCATCTCAAGGTGTAGAAGGCGATCCCGAGAAGATTAAGAGCGTGGTAGATTGGCTTATTTCTATAACTTTGACCAAGGTTCGAAGTTTCCACGGCCTTGCCTCGTTTTATAGATGGTTTATACGGAATTTCAGCTATTATGGCACCTATCACGGAGTGCACGAAAGGAGGGAAAGCGCCATTCCAATGGACCTCTCTGCCACTAAAGCATTCAACTTGATCAAACAGAAGATGACGGAAGCCCCGGTGCTTAGGCTACCTAATTTTGATCTCATGTTTGAAGTGGCTACCGATGCATCCCATGTTGGGATAGTAGGAGTCCTTATGCAAGCTGGTCATTCGATTGCTTTTTACAATGAAAAGTTAAATGATGCAAAAAGAAGGTATTCCACTTATGATTTGGAACTTTATGCCGTCATCCAAATTCTTAAGTATTGGAGACAATATTTGATTGGCAAGGAGTTCATACTTTATTCGGATCATGAAGTACTCAAGTACTTGCACTCCCAAAAGTCCATAGCAATCGACATGCTAAGTGGAATTCTTATTTGCAAGAATTTGTATTTGCCCTCAGGTACGAAGCTGGAAAAGAGAACCAAATAGCTGATGCGTTTAGTCGAAAGGTGCAAACGATGAATATCTTTACCATCCAAAGCACAGGATTGTACACATAAAAGATGAGTATGCCAATGATTCTGAATTTTCTTAAATGTTCCAAAAATTACAGCAAGGCGGTCGAAAGGACAAGTATGTCATCCATGATGGGTACTTATTTTTGGGCACACGTCTTTGTATTCCAAACACCTCTTTGAGGCATCACTTGGTTTGAGAACTACATGGGAGAGGAATGGGTGAACACTTAGGCAAGGATAAGACATATTCTATGGTAGGGGATTTATACTATTGGTCTCATTTGCAAAGGGATGTTCAGCATGTCATCCAACGATGTCATACTTGTCGACTTGCTAAAGGAGAAAAGAAGAATGCAGGTTTGTACACACCACTACCCATTCCACATGCACCTTGGCTAAACGTAAGCATAGACTTTGTCCTAGGCTTGCCACTTACACTGAAGAGGTATAACTCTATTTGTTGTTATGGATCGTTTTTCCAAAATGGCACATTTCATCCTATGCAGGAGACACTTGATGCAAGTCATCTATCGAAGCTCTTCTTCAAAGAGATAGTGTGCATATGTGGTTTGTCACAGTCTCCTGTGTCTGATAGAGATGTGAAATTTATGAATTACTTTTGAAGACCCTTTGGAGGGATCAAGGGCCACCCCAACGAGGCCACTTGACCAGAGTTTCAGCCCTTGCTGGGCTGTCAAACTCCAACCGCACGATTTCTCCCTGTTTCTAGCCAAAACCCAACTTTGCCTAGTATTGCTAGCTGTTGTTGGAGTGTTGTTGTTGAACTGTTTTCCTGCTGCTGTAAGGAATTTTCAGCATTTTTTCTGATTATTTCTGGACAGGTTTGACATTTGACCATCCAAAACTTCCCTACTGAAGACTATCCTTTCGGTCCTATTTTCTGGTTTCTATTAAGACTGATTTTGTTAGGGTTCAAATTGGTTTCGGCTATTTAACTATTGGGAGTTTGTTACCTAGTGTAGACCTACTTCTACTTTTGGAAGACTCTTTGGCTGAAGACCAACACGAAGTTGAAGTTCTCTACGGCATTCCATCCCCAAACTAACGGTCAGACAAAAGTTGTGAATATGAGCCTTGGCAATTTGCTTCATTGCCGCATTCGTGATTCTGAGAAGACTTGGCCTTCTATTCTTGACATAGTTAAGTTTGCATCCAACAGTTTCGTGAACCAGACCACCGGTCGGCGGTCGCACACCATTTGAGATTGTTCTTGGTCTTCAACCTTAATGACCGGTTGACATGATACCATTGCCACCACATACTCGTATTAGTGTTGAAGCAGATGAGTTCCTTAGGCATATTACGGAGGTACACGCTGATGATCAATGTTGCATTGCCGTTAACAACAATGGTTATCACGCAACCGTTAATTGGCATCACCGTTATGTGGAGTTTCAACCTAATTATATGGTTATGGTTCAAATTCCACCTAAGGGTTTTCCTCTCGGTATCATGCACAAGCTCCATCCTCAAAATATAGGTCTTTATAAGGTCTTGAAGTGTATTGGTCCCAATGCCTACATGTTGCAATTGCTACCTACTATGAAGATCCCCATTGTCTTTAATATTGCTATCTTACACTTTATAGGAGCCACCATTCCGATGATGGAGATACCAAGCATACATTGAGGCTTCCCCAATTTGAGACCCATACGGATGATGTTATTTAAAATGTTCTTGACAACAAGTTCACTAATGGTCGTGGTGGTAAGGGTTACTATTCGTTCCTCGTCAAGTGGAAAGGACGACCTCAGAAGGACAACACTTGGATTCACGCTAATGATTTTCAATGTCTTGATACAAACTTCTACGAGCGGTATATGTCCATCATCCATTCTTCGAAGACGAATGATTTTAAGAAGGGGGGAGTTGATGTAGAATCTCATCATGGATTACATTACCACAGGAAGAAGAAGAGGCACAGTAAGCCATCGAACCAGCCTTTGGGCTGCGTTCGAACCATTACTTGTGTCCCCTATGCTAGCCCATCGGCAGAAAAAGTAGCCCCCTTTATTTTCCCTGTTTTAGCAGTTATTTACAGCTTCTAGAAGACCTTCAAGTTGCTCCATCGATCAGCATCTACAGCAGGCCAGAATTTCCTATTTCTGTGTCATGCGATTTTCTACAGCTGTAATGTTTTGTGTTTGCTTTTTGACTGGACAAAGGTGTTGTTACAATGGAGGAGATACCTTCTACAAAGTCCCTAGCAGCTTTCCTCTTAAGTTAGAGGTTAGAGTTAGTTTCTATTTTGCATTACTTTCTATTTTTGTATTAGTTTCTAATTTGAGTTTAAGCTTCTATTTTGTAATTTTCAGACCTCTATATAAAGAGAGGCTGTTGTAGACATAATTGACAATTGAATGAATGAAAGTAACTGCAGCCATTGCTTGCTCCCTCTCCTAAGAAAGGAAGACAAATAGCTGAAATAATTGCGGTGAGATGCCCAAGCCGAGATAGCCATTATCCCACCCATAACTATCCATCTTCTTCTCCTTTTCTCTGCTTTCTTAGTTTCTCTTTATTTGTGCTTGTGAGAGAGAGAGACTTGTGAGTGTTTTGAAGCATCGATTGAAGGTACAGCAGCATCCATAGTTGCAGAATAGGGAACAGCCCCAAATCAGCTATCAATTTCTCAAAAGTTGCGGTTTTGAGGATAATCGACAGGGCCTGTTTCTCAACTTCTGTCCAGCACTTTTGAAGACCTTTTGGAGGGATCAAGGGCCACCCCAAGAAGGCCACTCGACCAGAGTTTCAGCCCCTGCTGGGCTGTCAAACTCCAACCGCATGATTTCTCCCTGTTTCTGGCCAAAACCCAGCTTTGCCTGGGATTGCTAGCTGTTGTTGGAGTGTTGTAGCTGAACTGTAATTCTGCTGCTGTAAGAAATTTTCAGCATTATTTCTGGTCATTTCTGGACAGGTCTGATCATCCAAAACTCCCCCACTGAAGAATATCCTTTTGGTCCTATTTTCTGGTTTCTATTTGATTTTTTGAGGGTCCAGATTTGAATTGTTTTGGGCTATTTAACTATTGGGAGTTTGTATACCTAGCGTAAACCTATTTCTACATTAACCCCCCGCCTAGGCGACCAATGCGCCTGGATGCCTAGGTGTTGACCAGACAACTATGAAGCATGTTGTGACTTAGTACCTAAAATGTTAGATCGATTGGACCTCCTAAGGAAGAGATCTCTCATTTTGAAGCATGTTCTCCCTTCAGCTGGACTGTGTCGTGAGGTCGAAGAAGATATGTTCTCCTAATTCATCCTAAGGGCAATAATAATTAAATTCCCAAAAAGACCCTGTTTCTTTGAGTTTGTTTCTATTTTATTCCATTTCTATCTTAAATTCTAGAATAATTCTCTTCCCTTTAGAGTTAATTCCTGATCTAGCCCCCTATTCTATTACCTACTCTTAAGGACTTGACTTTCTCAAAATTACAGAATTACCATTACTTTTAATTTTTAAGCAGTTTCTCACTTGGCTGAGCCCAAAGCGACCTACTGTCAGGGTTCTGAACCCCAGGTTGCATCACAAGCTATCCTAATCTATGTAGCAACAACCAGAGTGTACTCTTCGGTCATCAATCAGCAGGAGTGACATAAAATATTCATATGAAAAATGGTTTAATAATCCTTGACCAATAGGAGCAACCCAGGAATACATGACACACTGAAGGAATCTGCCCATTCACCCATTCTAATGCAAGCAATTTTCATCAATCAGCATGAGTGACATAAAATATTCATATGAAGTATGGTTTAATAATCCTCGACCAATGGGAGCAACCTAGGAATGCATGACACACTGAAGGAATCTGCCCATTCACCGGTTCTAATGCAAGCAATTTTCATTTAATATATTTTATTGTGGTAAGGCATGGCAAGCACTATGGAAACAAGGTCTCTGAATCGCACATACTCCCTGCCATACAATGATCAATAGGAACCTAATACACAAAAAAAAAAAAAAAAAAAAAAATGAACTTAAAAGTTTATTCTTCAGTTATGTAGTATGACATATATGTCAGGAATCACTTAATGCATACCTGCCTATGAGACCAGGCATGATAATTTTTGGCATCAAGTGAAAGTATTTTCCTCGTGAACTTGAGCTCCATGCTTCTAGCTTCTTCTGTTCCCAATTTCTCTGCAACCCACCGCCTATGATGCCTACAGAAATCTAATCATAGAAGGTTAACACATCTATTATATGCTCTTTTTATTGCGACCAAAGATTACTTCGTAATTTACTGCAGATTGGCAGCTATCTTATTAACCAGTTCAAAGAGAACAATTGACTGGAGGAAAAAAAGTTGCTTAATGATCCCAAAGATGCCAATATAGGGGGATTGGAAATTCTTGGATTATCTTATTTGAATGAGTCTGCACCATATGCTGCATCAGGAGTTACCTGCTACTTGAATTATCTCGATTTACAAGGAAAATAGGTGCACGACAGTTCACAGAGCAAATAAGATAATTAGAATAAGATATTCGCTGGCTAATTGTTTCCCCCATTATGTAGCCTTTAGGTGCCCTTAACTTCTCCACCTTTGGGTGCAGTCAAGCTTGAACTTCAAATGCTGCTCCAGAGGCAACCCAGACATCACAGATTGGGGTGTCTGTTGACGTTCTACCAGGTTCTTTCATTTCTGTATTCAGGACCAACTGAAGTGAGGTCTTCAGCAATGTCGGAGCTCTATCTCTCATTCAGGGACTCAGATCTGCCCACCATTTGGGATTTCACAAATTGATGGAGGAAAAAAATTGAATCCTGTCATTGGATGGATAAGCGAATGTTGTCCGCATGTCCTTATGTCTCAGCCCTCATATTACTGTCACAGATAACAAATCATCGACCCCTACCTAGCCTGAACATTTCATTGCAATAGGGGTCACAATCATCTATAATAAAGCAGATTCAATTGCAAAGGGCTCACAAAGGCATCACGACACAGGAACAGTATGCCTCTACAATAGTTCTCCGATGAATGTCCTCCTCCCCCCCCCCTCTCAAAAAAAAAAAAAGACAATCTTTCATCCTTTACTTACTTTTTAACCCTTATAACTTAAAAACCTTTTCAGGTGCATTTTTTAGAGCATTCTTCCTGTAGCAGTACACTATTCTCCCTCAGTTTACCACCCATTAGAAATAAACCCTATGTAATGTAAGGCAGGTTCACCCTAAGGCAAACAACCCCAATAATATAACTCCTAATGAATAGTCAAGTATGGTTCCCAGTTCTCAGGACCCAAAAAGCTTCACAGAGAGGGTAATAGGCCTGAATTAGGAGTAACAAAAAATAAGAGTTTTAGAACTTCCACACCTGGCCAAATGAGGTCTGTAATGAGGTTAGAAGAACCCCCCAAGCTGATCCTCAGATGGCCTGGAACAGGGCAGCAACACATTCAGCACCGTAGCTGAATTAGAGTTTCAGCAGAGAAGGAGAGAGAACCCTGCGGCTTCCTCAAAAGGGATCCAACAGCCCTGAATTCTTGGTTGAAGGTGACCCCTGATGTCCTCAATAAAACCCTAGAAGGGTTTTGGCAACAGCCTGCTGGATGGAGAGAGATTGTAGAAATCAATAGGGAGGGAAATCCCTGACAACAAGCTGAATTAATTTCTGATCCTTAGGCAGGTCTTCAACTGATCTTCCAATGCTGGTTCAGGTCTTCAAATAAACTTGAATCACACACAAAACACTATCTTACGGTTGCAGCAAAGGAGAAAATAAAGAAAACGAAAAAGAAAAAGAAACGATAGAGGGGTTGAGAAGGGTGGAAGAAGAATTAGGAATGGGTATCTCACCTCTCAGATTTTGGGTATCACACCCCTCAATGGGTTAGGCATCTTACCTCTCAATAGCAGCTGTTAAGCCAAGAGTTTGCACTCAATAATTTCATTAATCAAAGTCTAACTATTACAATAGGTGGTGCCTCCTTTTATAGGCTTACAAAGCTGAAATCTAAAATAGGAAACTAAAAGCTGTAAATAAACTTCCTAACTTGAACTCTAACTTGCTAACCAAGTAGGAGTAATTTAGAAATTAAAACTGAACTCAAAAAGGAAAACTAACCTAGTCACAAATAGGAAACTAATTGACTAACCAAAGAGGAAACTAAATTTAACACAAGATAGAAACTATTTCTAGTGTAGTTCGATGGTTGCTGTAGCTCCCTTCTTGAGACTGCTCTCCACCAAATATGGACAGTTGTAGGAATCTTTTGGAAGATCTTTTTGTAACCAAAACGTGCAAGTATGCTGATCGATGGGAAGGAGTTGGACTGCAAGCCAAAAATGGTAACCAAATACTCGCCCAAATCTCTCTGAAGAAGCTGCTGTTAAATGGGGCAAATCAGGAGAAGATCTGGGCTAGATATGGCCTGGTTCGATGGCTAGTCTGGCCCCAAATAACAGGCCTAAAAGGGGTCCCCATAGTTGGTTCGTTCCCCCCCCCCTCCTGCCTTTACCTGCATCACTATGTACCCATGATCCAGGCAGACCAATAAGAATGGAACTGGTTGACCTCTTCTTAGGATATATGGTCCTTGGGCTAATTATTTGGCTTAACATCGTAAAGAGCCTGCCTAGAAGTTCTACAAGATTTTCTATAGGTTTCCAAATTTGAATCATGCTAAGAATAGGAAGGTAAGACTTAGAATCGTTTATAAATATCAGTTCAGTCCAGCTTCATGATAAATAGTTTTGAGAACTATTGAATGAAGAATCTGGTCTGCTGGTTGGGCAATTTGGCATTGGGTCAAGTGAGAATTGTGGTAGATCCCCAGGGTCATGGCATGATTGATATAGTGCTCTATATGCTGTTGTTATTCTTCAATCCTATCTTCTTCAGTTCTAATTTCTGTCATAAATAAATCAGTATATTAGCTTGATATACATCCTTGGTATACCCTGTTTTTGAGTGTTTTCCTCTAGTAAAGTTTTGAAATATCTCTCTCTTCTAGCTCTGATCAGTTCACTTCCAAACTTTACAGTTTGTGCTCTACTATATTCTTCATTGATACTGGTCACAACATCATAGTTTTTCAATCCATATATTCATATTCCATAACCCTGCCCTGTTTTCCTTTACTAGTCAAACCAGTACAATCACACCCTGCTAGATAAGGAAGATTTCAGTGAAACTTTGAAGATCACTAGCTGTCATTTAAGGAAAACCCAACCTGAATTCTACAGCCATCTGATTAATATTTTTGGGGTTATCAGTTTTCTCCCTCTAGTGTCATACAGCCCTATCCTGTTCTGACCCTTGTGACCAGCAAGTCCTCTTCTTAAGTTGCTGAATTATGGTTCTTCCAGCCCTTGTTATGCATCAACCCATGCATGCTACCATTGTGATTCTGCTTTATTTCCCAACAAAGTGAGGCACCAATCTCCAACCACATTTCAGCCACACCATTATTACACCCTTTTCCCCACCCCTGAGATCCAGTTTTCACCTTGGTTAATTAGACTTTCTAAATGCACATCTGATTCCCACTGCTAAAAAAATGTGAGTCTTTACTATGCAGGCACATTAGATCCAGCCTGTGGATGGTGGGCCCACAGATGGAGAATAGGAATAACAAGTGAAGATTCCAGTTCGTAGGCTGAACCATCTCAGATCTGATTCTAAATTTTTTTTTGGTGCACATGATTCTAATTTAATGGTTCAGATTAAGAAAATATTTAAGATGATCCACATAAATTGTTTGATGGGTATGAGAGAGAAAGAGAGAGAATTTGAAAGATCCCGGTCTAATCGAAAGGATATAAATTAGACAAATCGGTGAAGACGAAAGAGGAAAATAAGATAGAGATTGAGAAAAGAGAAATAGGAAAGAAGATATCAAAGAACAAGAAAAAGAAAGAGAAGGTGAGGAGAGAGAAAAGAAGCCAATTTAGGAAACAGCCATGACCAGCCAATTTTCATTCATTCAACTCAAATTTCAGAAGGGGGGGTTTTGGTTACATTTAACTAGAAAAAAAAAATCCCAAAGAAATTCAATTACCTATCTTATGAGGACTCTAGACAGCTAGATTCCAAGCTAAGGACTCCAACATTGAAACCAATTTAGACTACCATTCCTAAATTGCAGCTCGTGTATGGCCTATGTGGGCTCAATTTCTAAAATGAAATAAAGACAATTCAAAAACTCCATGGGAACTATTACAAGACCCTTCCAACAGTTAAATGGACTCCAAACTTCTAATAAAAAAATAAAACTATAATTTTTCCCCTATTAAAATGAGAAAAATACAATTCTACATTAATACCCCCTGGTTAAAAGAAATCAGATCTAACTGATTAGAATGAATCCATGTCACCCAATTTGGATCTTGGTTTGCATTACTCCGTTGAGCTGATCTGAAGATATCATTGATATTTGCATAACGGTCTTGTGGGAAACAGCCACCCACATCATTTCACAATGGGTCCATCTTTCCTCATCAAAACAAACATGTGATACTAACTGTCTGTTGCAGTAAGACACCTCATCCATGCCCTGCATGTCCTCAATCTCGTCTCAGGGTTTCTGCAAAATTTGGGCAAACGAATTCTTCCAAATATCTTTTTTTTTTGGTAAGGGAATTCTTCCAAATATCAACTCCTACTACCAGATACCCTTTTTGGATTTCCAAAAGAAGTTTTGCAAACTATTTCTCTTGCATATTCACTCACTATCAGATCACAGCCCAAGGTGTATAAAGTTTGATGTGAAGATGCCCAAATATATTCAAGATATCTGCATTGGAACCCATCCTAAACAAATCTTGCATTCACCAATATTTTCAGCATGTTCCACCTTATAATTATTGGGAAAATCACAAGATTCCGTTCCTCATGCTCATGTTACAGCAATTCATTTCTCAAATGCAACTGGAGTTTATCATGTTCCAGCATGTGGTCTGCAAATAATCAAGTTTCAAAGTGTGCTTTGCCAGTATAAACGATGAAACCAACTGCACCTCACACTAAAGTGAGTATTGATAGGCAGACATCAAAATGGAGTCTCTTCCTCCACTGGTCATCTGCATGCATACTCATGCTATGACCATAATAAGGTGTCCAAAGAAGAAAAAAAATACTCCAAAGCTCTGCAGATTTCTATGAATAGCCCAGGCAAAATCTGAGATAATGGGGATATATATGTGTCATGACTGAGATTATGAATGGACATGATATTTGTTTATGGGATTTCATCAAGAAGATAGGCATTGCCCATCCACAATCTCAGTAGACAGATCAGTGATAGTTACTTGGTTCCTGTAAAATTCTATTCCTTTTTTAGGAATCAATCTCTCTTAGCTATATGTTTCCTAAGAAATAAACCATAGATGGGATAGGAAGTTACAGTGACTCACCATATCTGATAGTTTTTCGGGTTACTCTTGGCAATGTTTTCAATGAAAACCAATTCATCGTGAAGGTCAGCATTAAGTGTCTCAAGTATAAGACGCCTGAAGTGCCAAACCTAGAGAAAAGAAAGAAGAGGATATACGAGTCAGCAGTAAGAAAGCATGGAACAATGCATGACAATCCTGTAGCAATCAATGGGAGGGGGGGAGAGAGAGAGACGCTGGTGTGAAATCCTTCCTAGGATATACAAACAATAGGAGCTAAAAGAGCTAGGGCAGGCCAAAAATGACCATAAGAGAAGTTGTGAAGAATGACATGCAGAGTCTAGGAATTGTCCCAAGTATGACCTCTGATAGAGATGGCAGGAGGGCAAGGATCCATGTAGCTAAACCCATTTAGCTGAGATTTTCCTCTTCTGGTGGTGCTGGGCTTCTTTTCTTTTACTTTCATTTAGCTGAGTTTGTTGTTCTTTCACAGAAATCTAAGGACACTGTTCGATCTCCCCCCAAGGAATCTCAGCTTTTCGGAACTTATAACCATCTGGACCAACCCAAGCACATGAAGAGAAATAGATCTCTATAACCAAAAGGCAATCCAACCTGCAAGGCTTCCAAATAGTCATGCAAATTCTAGCGGGTCATTAGCCTCTTTTTTTCTTTTTAATCCCAGAAAAGTTATCCCAATAAGAAGAAGAAGAAACAAAAACACTTTTGGGGTGTATGCATCAAGAACAGGTAAAATGAGGGGAGGAAAATGTTAATATTCTACTCGATCAGTTCTCTTAGTTGATTCAGCGGGTTACCGTGTAATTCCCGGCGTTCATGGCGATGGCCTCCCGAGTGAGAGACAAAGATCGAGGGGTTCTCTCGTCAGCAAGATAAACAGCTCGGAAGTAATCCATGGTTTCCCTGAAATCTTCATGGTAAGCAATGGATACAACTGGGTTGGGGCCGTCGTCCTGAGGAACTGGCTTGATATCAGACCATTCTGGTCTCTGGGTGAATGGAATCCTCTCATCTTCATCCGAATCCATAGAGGCTGATCAGAAGCGATCTGGGTTTTCGATAGGTTTGGTTGGGATCTCCTTCGAGGGGTTTAGATAAGATTTCGAGAAAATAAAATCAATGTTACTCCATGTATGTACTAGGTGGTAGCCTGGTAGGGTGTCTAGGGGGGCGTTTGGCATGCAATCAAGGATTATTTATTTATTCTGGATCATAATCCGATTGGGTATCAAGACCTCCAGAAAACATATTTCTTAAAAATTGTGTAGGGATATACGTGTGTGCCAGCAATGCCCACTGAGCCGCACTTATTCCAATGCAAGTCTACAATTACTACCTCATAACTACTATTATTTAAAAAAAGGGAGAGGGATAGGTATGCTAGCAGAGTACCTGGGAATTAGGTATGCTAGCGCTTGTTGACCATTAGATAAAACATAAGTAATCTCATCCATTAGATGAACGTTGTCTAACATAACCTGCCCACCACTGGCACTCTACCATATCTCTTCTTCTACTTCTCCACATCTGGCTCCATCTACCTCTCCATCTCCAACTCTGACTTTGACTCTGGCTCTCTCCCTTCGTCATCTGCTTCACAGATTAACTACAACCCACCTCAACGTGTCCTTCTCCCTCTCCTGCACCCACCCCTAATCCATCGTTCACCCCAACCCTCTCCCCTCCCAATTCACCGAGCAGCTGACCAATGGCAGGCGACTAACGAGCAACGACCATAGAGACCTCGACCAACGATGAGCTACCAGCGTATTATGGGCAATTTTGCTACCGACGTTATCTCCAACAATAGAAACTCTGCTCAAATCAGCATACTCGTTCAACCACGCTTCAAGGTCGTCTCCCTTGGAATGAGAAGCAACCAATTGAAGAGCAACCCACGAATCGTCGTAGGTGATGGGTAGAAGGTTTTCAAGGGCTCTCCTATAGTGGACAAACACTGCGAGTATGTAAGCCTCGGCCACTAAAGATGATACGAAACTGTCTTACATAGGGGAAAAGGGGTATCGATACAAAAGGCTTCTTCACCTAGGATATAGATGAGGAGTGGAAGTTTCCGATCAAAATGGTGGGTGATCTTCACTCCTCTGATTTTTTTTTTTTTAAAGTACCATCCTTTGAAATTGAGAGGAGAAAAAGGAAAAAAGGTCAGTGATCTTGGGGATGAAAAGCCGTGCGGAGACGTTGGTTTCGGAGGAGTGGAAGTTTTCGGTCAAAAGGGTTGGTGATCTTAACTCCTTTGATTGTTTTTTTTTTTTAAAGTAAGACCATCCTTTGAAATTGAGAGGAGAAAAAGGAAAAAGGGTCCGTGATCTTGGGGATGAAAAGATGTGTGGAGATGCCGATTTTGGGTTGAATGACGATGTCCTTGGAGGATACAACGGTTTGGGGGTCGAGTGTAAGGCGAGAACGGTTTCAGTTCCTACGAGCGTCTCGATGTGGCCGTCCTTGTAGATCATAAAGGGAGTGACATCAAAGGCCACTTCGATATATATATATATATATAGAGAGAGAGAGATTATTATTCGTTCAACCACGCTTCAAGGCATTCTCCCTTGGAATGAGAAGCAACCCATTAAAGAGCAGCATAACACAGTTGCAAGTTGTAGGGGCGGGGAGAGAGAAAGAGAGGGAGAGAAAAGGTGTAGCAGTGGTGGAGTGAGAGTTTTGATTTGTTACCTCCATCCAACGGTTACAATTAGGATGAACAAATCCAACGGCTAATAACCCACTAGCATTCCTAATTCCTAGGTACTACACTAGCATTCATGCCCTTTTCCCTTAAAAAAATTAATAATAAAATAAATTATTTTGAAGAAAGGGGGACGGAGAGAGTTGAACCATTGACCTTCCGTGAACTTATGCTACAGCTCAACCACCAAAAAACCTGACCTTTTAATGAGTTAGATGCACAACATAGGGTTTGGACATGCATCTTATTTATTGTATCTTTAGATTGCAATCTCAAAGATTTGGATTCATATTGTGTTTGGATGTTGTGTTACCACTTCCCACTTTAGTTTTAACTATTTAATTCTTTTTTTTTTTCCTTAACAATTTTTATGTTTAGATTGAAAATGATTTTTTTATAAATAGGTCATAAATAAAAACATAAATGACGCCAAAGATAAGACACAATGTCACACCCCGTTCCACACAGAACCGGACCGATGATCGAGTTATCCCTTATTAACCCAAAACTTGCCAGGACCACATGACACAGTAACCACAGCACAACATACACACACTAAGTCAAATAAAATTTGTATTTCAGCAGAAGTCTTACATGTACATATCTGTAAATACCCCAATACTCTTGATACCCAAATTGTATTGCATAACATAATTACATGTGGGCCCGTAGACATGATATATACACAAAAAATACAATTTAAACATCTAGAGCACAAAAAGGGTAACATTCCTAAAATAATCAAAAAGAGTCCTTATATGATATCAGTGTTGCTGACTCGCAACACAGCTTTCGCACAGGCACTCGGCCCCATGACCAAGATCTTTAGCCACCAATCCTCGACTGAAAATTCCAGGGTGGGTCCCGGCACTAGCTCTCCGATCGGATAACTTGCACGATCAACTAAAAATGGTGTGCACGTGGGATGAGCTCACTAGCCCAGTAAGTGAAAAGAAAGACCACACAAGTATGCGCAATACAAATGAACCTATATGCATATAGTTCATTTTATTATCTTAGTCCACCTAGACAATAATTGCAAGTCATAGGTTATGTGCTACTCACAACCATAGTGTGTGTATGCCCCGGGTCTGAGTCGCAAGCCCCATCCTGTGATACTCCCATAGGATTGCTGGAGAAGGTTAGCCATTGGTACTGGAAAGTAAAATGCTCACCCAGAGTGACAATAAAGTAAATTGCTCACCCAAAGCGACATTAAAGTAAATTGCTCACCCAAAGCGACATTAAAGTAAATTGCTCACCCAGAGTGACATTAAATTTAAAAGCAGTATGATTGGCCCTTTATTATATCACTGAAGTTGCCGACAGGAAATATCCAACACCTAAACCCCTGCTGGGAATGGTCGTAGCACAGGTATGTGTCAATCTTAACCACATGCTCCTATGTGATATAATACACGGGCCATCAATGCATTCATGTCCAAGCTGACTATGGCATCTAGTCTAACAAGCATCATAATCAATAGTTAAAATCACCCATCTCACATCACGAAACAAGACCTAACATTTAACAATTAAAGATATTAACATGTTAAATCATAATTGAATTTCATAATGCACACATCAATGCATGCAATGGCATTCATGGATGACTAGTCTACAAAATAATAAATGATGACATGGCTAGTCTACAACTAGAATGACATGATGCAATGTCCTCTTCCCACTTATTTATTTGTGTACAATGATCACCCTTGGTACGAGGTAGATCCGGCGTGCAATGACTCGAGTTCTAGTACAACCTACCATAAAAGAGTTAGGTTTAGTATACCTCCACTTTAAGGTCATAACCAGTGAGGTTTGATGATTCCAATATGTTTAGAGTCACTAGAGTAGGCTACCTGATAAATTTGGGTCCAATCAGAATCTGAGAAGTTGGATTGGTAGGTCGATCGACGGGTAAAACACCCACCATTCCTTGCTCGCCTATGATCCAGGAACACTATCTGGACCAGCAGACCAAGAGTGGTGGGCAAGGCACCCACCAGCCCTTGCTCGCCTGTCAGACCAGTGGCCCTACTTAAACCGGCGAGCCAAGAGCGGCGGGCAAGGCACCCACCAGTCATTGCTCGCCTGTCAGACTAGCAGCCCTACTGCTAAGAGCGGTGGGCAAGGCACCCACCAGTCCTTGCTCACCAGTCAAGCCAACAGCCCACCCAGGACAGGCGGGTGCAGGATTGGTGGGTCCTGTCCATTTTCAGGCACCCACCACTCGCGAACGAGGTTTTGTTGCTCTCTCCCATCCTTCATCCCACCTTGGGGAAACCATCAAGGGTCTATTTGACCGCATTTTCTACAAATCTAAGACTCCAAATCATGATTCCAACCTAGATCTAAGGTCGATCCAAGGTCTTAAGCGTGGATCTTACCTCTTTACTCAAGAACACCTCAAACCCTTAAATCCTTCTCTTTAACTCAAGAGATCAACAAAAGCTTCACAAATCTTGTAAGTCTTCCTCTAAATCCTTCATAAACAACATATAGAACCTCTATTAAACCCTAGATTCATATTCTCAAAAGATAGTAGCAAGATCCAAAGGATTTCTACCCAAATCAAAGGATTTCACTTTAGGTTTCATAAAGGCTCAAGGAATATGGACCTTACTCACCTCAAGTCGTAAATCTCGAGATGAGGATCATAAATCCAGTGTCGGATTCAAGAGATCTGACCCCGGCAATGCACAATGATCATCTCCTTCTCCATTTTCTTCTTCCTTCCTCTCTCCTCTTTCTTCTTTTTCCCTCTCTTCTTTACTTTTCTCAACTACCGTGTAAAACAATAAATGAGGTGCAAGAGAGGTAATAAATGCTATTTATAGTGGGGTAAGAATATCTAGTGAGCAAATTGGTAGGTCACACTGGTGGGTCGATCCACCCATACCACCCACAAGTTGGCCAGAACTTAGCCTAAACATTGGGGTTTTCGATGGGGCTCGGCCCCGACACGTATTTTGCTCTCTGTAGACTATTTATATGCATACTCAACATAAAATACGGCTATGTACCTTTATTATGCGTACATGGCCTCATGATACGTGCAAGTGCACGGCTTCGGTACATGGACTACCTAGGCATTGACTCTAACTCATTTGGCCAACTTAAGTTCCAAGTCACCCTTGCCATTATGTTCCATAAGGTACTCGCCTCGACTCACTCAGGTTCAGGTCCTGCAAGACCAAATCGAACCAACCAAGAAATCAGATCGGGTTTAGAAAGTAGGGTATCACATTTACCTCCTTTTGAAAATTTCATCCTCGAAATTGGGGTACCTTGTTGTCTGAAAAGATGAGGAAACTTGGCTTGAATGTCATTCTTTTTCTCCCAAGATGCTTCTTCAAGTGAATGATTGGCCCACTGGACTTTCACAAAGGCGATGGAGGGATTGTGAAGAGTCTTTATCATACGGTCTAGAATTTCAACAGGTTGCTCTTCATAGATCATATCAGCTCCTAAATTTTCAAGTTCCATGGGCAGAACATGTAATATGGATCATGGATGTACTGCTTCAACATAGACACGTGGAACACATTGTGAACATTGCTAAGAGAAGGCGGAAAAGCCAACATATACGCTATGGAGCCAACTCGAGCTAAGATTTCAAATGGGCCAATATACCTCGGACTTAGCTTGCCCTTCCTGTTGAATCTATGCAACCCTTTGGTAGGAGAAATTTTGAGGAATACCTTCTCCCCTTCTTAAAATTCAATGTCCTTCCTACGGCTATCTACATAGCTCTTTCGGCGTGATAGACGTCGACCTTGTCACATGTCATTTGTATCATTTCTGGTCCAAGCATCTGTCGCTCACCTACTTCATCCCAATATAGGGGCGTTCTGCACTTTTTGCCATATAATGCCTCATATGGAGCCATCCCAATGGTAGTTTGATAGCTATTATTATAAGCAAACTCCATAAGAGGTAAGTATTCTTTCCAACTGCTACACATCTCCATTACACAGGCCTTGAGCATATCTTCTAGTATTTGTATAGTCATCTTTGACTGCCCATCGATCTATGGATGAAAGGCAGTACTCAAATGAACCTGTGTCCCTAAAGCTTGCTGGAGACTCTTCCAGAATCTAGATGTAAATCTTGGGTCTCTATCTGACACAATACTTGTCGGTACTCTATGTAAACGGATTATGTTTTCCATATAAAGTTGGGCTAACTTGTCTATGGAGTAATTGGTCCTGATCAGAATAACATGAGCGATCTTGGTAAGCCTGTCAATTACCACCCAAATTGCATCCATTCCTTTGGGTGTATGGGGTAGTCCTGTGACAAAATCTATGGTGATCTTATCCCACTTCCACTCCTGTATGGGGAGTGGTTGCAAGGTACCATATGGTCGATGCCTTTTTGCCTTAACCTTCTGACACACGAGACATTTTGCCACATACAAGGTAATAGTGATTTTCATTGCTAACCACCAATATCTTTGCTTAAGGTCCTTGTACATCTTTGTACTTCTAGGATGAAGTGAGTATTCAGAACTGTGTGCTTCCATCACGATCTTATCCTGTATCTCCATGTCATCAGGCACACATAGCCTATCTCGAAATAGTAATGCCTCATCATTGTCTATTGTGAAGTCAGGGTCATTCATTGTCTGCTCTTGAATCTGTAGCATGATCCTTTGCAGCTCAGGATCCAATGATTGTTTCGCTATCACCTCTTGTCTTATGGATGGACGTACCTGTAAGGCTGATAAGGATATAGTCAACTACTTAACATCATCTGGTTGATGCTCAAGCTCTAATGTTGCTCCCTTATATAGGAGAATTTCATCCATTAGCATTGCCTCTTGTATAAGCTGTGGACTGACAGCCAAGTACGAAAGTGAAACTATTTGGGCCTTCTGACTTAGAGTGTCAGCCACCACATTAGCCTTACCCAAGTGATATTGAATAACACAATCATAGTCTTTCATAAGCTTAAGCCATCTTCTCTGCCTCATATTTAAATCTCACTGGGTGAAGAAGTATTTAAGGCTTTTGTGATCACTATAGATCTCGCACTTCTCCCCATATAGGTAATGACGCCAGATCTTCAAGGCAAAGATGACTGCTGCCAGCACTAAATCATGAGTGGGATAATTCTTCTCATACTCCTTGAGTTACCTAGATGCATATGCTACCACCTTACCGTGTTGCATGAGAACACAGCCCAACCCTATCTTGGATGCATCAATATAGACTGTCATCCCACTTGTACCATTTGGAATGGTCAGTACAAGAGCTGACACTAACCTCTTTTTCAACTCTTAAAAGCTATTTTCACACTATTTTGATCATTCAAATTTTACATCTTTCCTGGTCAACTTAGTCATCGATGCCGAAATCTGAGAAAAGTTTTCAATAAAGCGCCGGTAGTAGCCTTCCAAGCCCAAGAAGCTTCTAATCTTTGTTACATTCTTGGGTGCTTCCCACTCAACTACAACTTTTACTTTGTCTGGATCCACCTCGATCCCATTCTCAGACATAACGTGTCCTAGGAATCCAACTTGCTTGAGCCAAAATTCACACTTGCTGAATTTGGCATGCAATTGCTATTCTTTTAATCTCTGTAACACCATTCTTAGATGTTTTGCATGTTCTTCTTCTGACTTCGAGTAAATCAAGATGTCGTCAATGAAAACGATAACCCACTTATCGAGGACATCGTGAAATACCCGATTCATTAAATCCATAAAAGAAGCCGGTGCATTGGTTAGTCCAAATGACAGCACTAAGAATTCATAATGACCATATCGGGTTCTAAAGGCTATCTTTGGTATATCACTGCCCTTTATCTTGAGCTGGTAATAACCTGATCTGAGATCAATCTTTGAAAACACCCTAGCACCTTGTAGTTGATCGAAGAGATCATCAATGCGTGGCAATGGATACCGATTCTTAATGGTCAACTTGTTTAGTTCCCTGTAATCGATGCACATACGTATAGACTACCATCCTTCTTCTTGACAAATAAGACTGGTGTACCCAAAGGTGAGACAGTTAGGCATATAAATCCCTTTTTCAACAAATCTTGCAACTATGCCTGTAGCTCTTTTAATTCAGCTGGTGCCATTCTATACGGAGCTTTAGACACTGGGGCAGCTCCAGGAATTAAGTCAATGGCAAACTCTAGCTCTCTGTCAGTGGAAGCTGAGTTAGATCATCTAGGAAAACATCAGGGAATTCCTTGACTACCTTTAATTCCTCTAGTGGCGTAACCTTTGCATCCACATCTAGTACTAATGCAAGATAGCCCTGACATCCATCTTCTAATAATTTCATTGCTTGCAAGGCAGATATAATAGTCTTTCTAGGTCGCCTTGACCTTTCAGCTTGATATAGAAGCTCTTCTCCTATATCATCCAACACTTTAACTTGATTTTCGGCACACATCACATTTGCTCGATGAGCCGACAACCAATCCATGCCCAGAATGACATCAAAATTTTGCATGTTGAATTTGATAAGCTGGGCATCTAGTTTCTTTTCGTTAATTTCAACTGAACACGGCCCACACACTTTTTTCAACTGTTTCACTATGCCGGTAGGCGTGCTAACAACTAGCTCGCATTCTAAGATCTTAAATGGCACATCAAGCTTTCTAGCAAATCACTTAGACACAAATGAATGTGAAGCTCCGGAATCGAATAAGACATATGTAGGTGTACCTGATACAGATAAGACACCTAGCATTACATTGCATATAAGTATAACAAGTGACTCAAATTTTTAACTACATGTCTGTTAATTAGAGTGTACCTTCAACTACTTCTATACTAGCTTCAGCCTTTTCAGCTGTTAGGGCATACATCCTACCCTAAGGTTGGTTTCCCTGAGTCAATGAAGGTCTATAAACAGGGGGCCGATTAGATGGGGCCACTGCTGGGTACTGGCAATCCTTGGCGAAGTGCTCGTACGAATGACAATTAAAGCATGGTTCAGCAGTGCCTGAACCAGGGCAGGAGCTCTCTATATTGTTCTTGGTGTAACTGATGAACGAGGGGGTCTCGGAGCCATAGGCACCACACTAGTGTTTGGGCAGAAAGATGTAGTGCTCGGCCCACTAACTGGTTGGAAGGGATAACCTAAAGTCCTATAGGGCTGTCTATAGGTGGGACCATAGGAGTATGACCCACGAAAACTCTTACTCAGGCCACCCAATCAGTATATGGGTTTACCCTCTTCCACAATCTCGATGCAAGGGATGAGTCTCCCTTCAGCCTATCTTCCATTGTCTTAGCCTTTTGCACAATCTGTGCATATTCAGTTAAATCTAACACCTCCAATACTGTACCATTGGATGTCCTTAGTCCTTTTAAAAATTTCTGGGCTTTTTCCTCAGATGTCCTCATATGGTGAGGAGCAAAATAGAACAAGCTTTCAAACTGTTGTTGATACTCCATAACAGTTTTACCTCCCTGAGTTAGCGCCATAAACTCCGCCTCCTTGTGGTCTGTAAAGCTTTTGGGATAGTAATTTGATAAGAACAATTCCTTGAATTGTTCCCAAGTAGGCTCTAGGTGAGTTGCCATCAATAAAGGCTTAGAAGTTTTTCACCAAGAATTAGCTTCATTTCTAAGTTGCAACCCAGCACATATAAGTTTCTGTGCCTCTGTGCACTCTACTATGTCAAATACTTTCTCTAACTCTTGGATCCACCGATTTGGCTCCAACGGGTCATTGCCCACCTTAGTGAAGATGGGTGGCATATACTTCTTAAAAGATTCCACCACCTTTGCCGTAGTAGTGGCTAGTGGATGATAAGATGGATAGTACGGATAGGGTGGAGGCATCATAAATGGCGGAGTGCCATATGGTGGAACTGAAGGGGTACCTCCTGGTTGATCTTGAGGTATAACCCCAGGTGGTGTTTCTCTAGACTGTACTCCCATACTTGACCCCACCGGAGGGTCTTGTGGAGTGACCACCCTAGGTGGCTGGCCCTGTAGAGTAGGGTTCAAATATTGTTGTATAGCAGCCATGAATGTTTGTTGTTGCTAAAGCAACTACTACTTGAAAGCCCCTTACAACTGATATATAAGTGTTGCCACATCACCAGGAGTGATGACATGTGGGGGACCTGGAATTCCGTCCACGGGTGGGTCACCTAGAACATGTTCCGGATCATGATCCACTTGTGGTGGTGGATATGAGGGTTGCCCCACGGGTCGAGGTCCACAAGGGATGGGTGGTCGACCACAAGAGGTGCTGCCAAAATTTTTAATAAATTAAAATCAGTGGGTTGATTCCATAAACCAATAGAATTCTTAAAGTAATAAAAATTTTGACAGCATAATGGCTCTATATTGAATTTCCAAAAAAAAAAAATTACAAGGTCACCTGATAATCACATATATAAACATAATCACAAAATAGGGTGACCCACTATCACCACTAAACCACAACAGAATAAGTCAAAATGATTAAAACAACCCAAAAGTTAAAAACATCCACAGAATACCATCCAAATTTCAAACCATAGAAATGTATCAAAATATACAACCCCAAAATATTGGAATAAGCATCATCAACTAAAAAAGAAGGAATGTAGAGGAAGAAGCTGCCACTCTGTCAATCATCATCATCATCCACGATGAAGGTTTCCCCGCCTGTGGGCCGTGAGGTGCACTCGAAGTGGCAGTCATAAATGTCAAACCTGTCATTTGTTATGGCGACTTCTTTCTTCACACGGAGGAAGTCAACAACAATCCCGTTAAAAACCCTATCCAAGTCTTAGGTGAAGAACTTGAAACTGGCCTCTAATCTTCCTAGTCGGTGCTGTACCGCCAAACCTTGGTTGACCCTCTCCTTTACACACTTAGACATCTTATTCTGCCCTTCCTTTAGGGTACCAATGTTGTCCATAAGCTTTCGAAAATCAAAAGCCCCACCTGAAGGTGGTGGAGCGGTAAAATGTGGATCAACATCCCTGGTCTCTAGGGGTTCCTCCCCTAAAATATCCTCCTTGTCGATCTCCTCCTCATCTGGATGGGGGAAATAATCCTCATCCTCCTCACTCACGTACTCAGCCTCCATGTTCACTGGCCCTTGCTCTTCTGCCTCCTGTGGTGCCTCCATTGGCACTGGCAACCCCATCCTCTTTAGATTTTCCTTAGTAAACTTATCCCCTGGGTACTTCCCTTCCTCACCTATCAAATCAACTTGGAAGTACTCAAAGACTTTGGTGAGTGACCTCCCATAAGGAAAATTATAGTCATTAGGATGAGTAGTGTGATATTCCATGGTCTTCATCATGACATATGGGAGGCGAAGGTGGGAAGCACCCCCTTCCAGGGCCACAGAGATGCAATATGCAGGGTAAGCTGTCATGAAGCTTACCTAGTTCCTGTGACCTGCCCTGGGAAGCAGGTTGAACTGAGCCAGTCGTGTGAAAACTTGGGTGGCCGCATTATAGGCAGTCTTAGACAATGGACGCTCCTTATGTCCACATATAGTCTCAAAGATTACCTCCTGCATCTTAATGCTCAAACCCAGACCCATAGCCTTGATCCTTGGAGGGTTATAAAAATAGGCACCTTCAGTTGATATACCCAAGATGACTGCCAATAGATCCACAGTTAGAACAATGTCTACTCCCTTCACCAAATTGGTGAGGGAGTACTGCCCATCCCTATAGGAAGCCTCCAGGTTGTAGTAGAAATACTGGATAGGGTCCTCGTAGCATAGACTATCAGGGTAGAGCATGGGCTCTCAACCCAAGGCCATGAACCTCTCCAACATTTGATAATCCATAAAGTCTGCGGGTCACCACTATCTTTTCCATCATAACCAGCCGCTCAAAAAATATGAACCAAGCAGCAGCTGCCTCCATACTATGAAATAAGCTTTCTTCATAGTTTATAGGATCAAAAGAGGGGTTACGTACGAGCCAAGCTAGTGATGAAGAAGAGCTAGGAGTAGCATTCCTCCCCCGAGAGGTAGTGGTCTTACTCCTTTTAGAGGAGGAGGCAGTCTCCTTACCTTTTCTAGAAGACATCCTGAAAACATAAAGTAGATGGGTAAGTAAAATGGATAGGGAATATGAAAGGAATGTGATAAGTAGTATTTTAAAAGGGGGGGGGGGTGAGATGAACCCTATGAAAAATGACATGAATGAGTGGTCTTCCTCTATCTAAATGCATGGATAGATACCAAAATGAAATGAAATTCACGGAATGAACTTGGAAGGAAATGAAAATTTGTGATAAAGACATGGATGAGAGTGAAAATCTACATAATACCCAAATGCAGTTGAATGGGAAACAAGGAGCATGATGATGATAAATGGTTACAATTGAATCAAAGAAAAGGGATGAAAATCCCTGAACATTTGATTGAAGACAATGGAGATTATGCATGGGTAAAAGTGGAGATAATCTTAAGAGAAAATTCATGTATCCCCACAATGAAATTATTCAAACTATTTTATGAGCCGTTGAGAGAGGATGGACAAAATGATATTTTCATTCATAAGAGAAAAGTAGAGAAATGAAGAAAAACCCTCAAATTTCCAAAGGATTATGACCATAGAGGGGTTATGTATATCAAAAGAAGGGAAACATGTTCACACACAAATGGAAATGATTACTTTACTAATGGGTGTGTGCAATGAGAGTGAATAATAACATTTGAATCATCAATTTGGGACAAAGAAAGAAAAATGAGAAGGGAAACCCTAAAACAGAGAATTTAGGGCAAGAAATTGAGATTTTCTCTTTATAATCGGTCAATCAAGACCAACAAACCATGGAAAGTGTAAATGGATCATTATATTGCCAAGAAAACAAATATTCCATGGAAGAGATGGAGTATAGGATGGAATATTGAGATCTATAACAAAGAATACCAAAAAGCAATCATTCTCAAAGGGAAAAGGGAGAAGGAGAACTTACTTGTGGAGTTGAGAAGATGAATCAGAGTTGGAACACCGATTTGTGAGTGAAATCGTGAGTTGAAGCGGGGGATGAGACCCTCAAATCACCTTAGTCGAAATAGGAAAGAAGAAGAAGAAGAAGTGGGAAAAAGGTTTTTAAAAATTCCCTTTTAAGGTGATCGCGGACGAGATTGGCAGGCCCCAGCTTGATTTTGCTCGCCGGTCTTGCCCGTTGGTCTGAGTGTTAAGGCCCCAGTTGGCCTGTGTTGATGATTCTTAGTGTTCTACGCCTTCTAGGCCCCAATTAGATGCCGATAGGGGTGTTCTGCCACATAGTTAATCATCGTTGCGAGACCAAACTATGCATTAATAATTAGTGGGGGCATGTTTGGATATGTGGTATGGTGTATCAGTGTGTCCTGTGATATAAAATGCATTGATATGCTTTATTTATGTTTGTGCAAGCTTTTCTTTTCTGATTCGTGTGAGCTTTTTCTTAGCTTTGGATCAAGTTGGAATGCGAAGTAGGATTTTACCATTCCATACAGCTTTACATTCACTTTCTTGATTTACTGTTTTCTTGTCCTAGTCATATGCATTTGAAGTAAATTAGAGTATTAAATGGAAGAGCTGTACCCATCCCAGATCTATTCATTGTATGAACCGTGGCCCATTGGACTGTTATTCTTGCTATTCATCTCCAAGAACATTGGATTCTTATTAATAATGAAGTTGATATATGAAAGTTTACTTACAATAATAAAGTTGAAACTATCATGTACACTTACAGACATTACCGGTTTACAGTACATGATTAGGACACTCTTCTAGAG
>NC_056557.1:30705071-30747622 GCF_013358625.1 Macadamia integrifolia
CCCCTCTCCAACCAAAAAAAAAAAAAAGATGAATTGGTCCATATTATCAGGGAGCTCAACTTCAGTTGCCTTTTGATCTTGTAATCTGCCTTCATGTGGACTTAAGCACCCCTTTTCCAATTCAGCAATGGGCTAGTTGGATTTGATTTGGCTGGAAATTTCTGGCCATGTTTAATTAGGAGTCTTTCAGTGGTCTGGTCTTTTTAAGCATGAAGGTGGTGTTGAAGTGTTCATCCTAAAAGTTTAAGCTATCAGGTGGAGACGCTCAACTAGTATATAAGGCATCCAATGTTTCAGGGTTTTCCAATGTGAGATTATCCCAACATGTGGTTTAGTAATAGTTCTAGATGGATTTCTTGCTGGCACGGCCTTATCTTTTATCTTTATGGTTGTAGCCAAGGCCTATGCCTTTCATTTTCCCATCCTCTCACTCTCAACTATCTTCAGATTCCCCCATCGCTTTTGCTCTGCCTTTATATTCTCTTTGTTCCCTCTTTTATGTCTCATTAAGTAAACTTTGCTTTGTTCAACAGATCCTAAAGCATTTCCCTTTAATTCATGGCATGTTATAGTTTTATTCATATATTATTTAGTTTCAAATTTGTGATTTACTCATATACCCCAGCCACGAATAATCACTTTCTGTTTATCCTGATTGAAGAAAGGGATTTTGCTGTATATTCAACATTTTAAAGTTTCTTTACTCGATTAAAACAAAATTACTACTTTTGATGTTTACAGTTGTGATGTAGTTCAAGTTAGTCTGAAGTTACTCAAAATCAGACTCCTTGAAATCTAAACACATTGTCAGCTTGTTGCTACTTAGAAAGATAAGATGATCTTAAGGGTAAGAAAGACATTTCTATGAGAATTCTTTTTAGACCTTTGTGTTCTGTGTGTGTGTGTGCGCGCGCGTGAGAGAGAGAGAGAGACGTGAGATCATTCTTTTTTTCTTTTCTTTTTTTATAATTGAAAAAGGGTTTGCTAAGTAACATTAGCAGGGTAACATAAATCTCTTCTGGATCTAAAAAAAAAAACACTTTACAAAAATGTGTGTACTAATATTTAGTTAGAAAACCACTCCTTGATGATGAACAACCCTACAAATTTCGAGGACAAAATTTTTGTAAGGAAGGGGGAAATTGTAACACCCTAATTTCATTTCCTTACCTTTCTTGTGGATAGGCAGGATACCAGGCAGAGAAGGCCAATATTGGCATGGGCCCTATAATAGGGTGTTAGGTGTAATAGAAAGTTGTTCAGACCAAAGGGGGATGGTTTTAACTCAACAGGTGGGAGAGCCTTGTGAATAGGCAAGCCTGTTAGCTGGACAAAATAGTCATTTTTTACTGTAGTGGGTCCCACTTTGTAATTTGACATGAGGACCTATTTTTATGAGTCTGTTATGATAAAATAAGTTAAATAATAATTTATAATAAAAATTATATAATTTAAAGTTAATCATGTAATTAATTATATATGTAATCATATTATGACATAATGTATATATATATATATATATATATATATTATTATGAGTGGAACATCCCACTAAGGAATTGGGGCTATAAAAAGGCCACCACCGACCTTAGTATTTCATTTCTCACTTGGACAGAAAGAGAAAGAAAGGAGAAAGAAGAAGAAGAAGGAGGAGGAGGAGGAGGAGGAGGAGGAGGAGGAGGAGCAGGAGAAGAAGAAGAAGAAGAAGAAGGAAAGAAGGGTTGTTCATCGTGTATTTTTGGGGCTGCAACTACATGTTTTCTCTACTCCTGCTGTGCTCACTTGCTGGTGTTATTGAGATGTTGTTGCTGCTGTAGAAAAGGGATGCATGCAAGGCAAGATGAGAGGTGCAAGCGGCTGTCCAAGCTAAAATCCTGTTGAAATTTTACTGCATATATTGAGCTGCTGCTGTACCTGTTCGGAGAGGTAAATTTCACCTCTATACTGCTGTGCAGCAGGTTATATGCATGTAAATAATATTCCTACCAAGCTCCAAGCATGCAATCACCCAAAAACTGGGAATTTTAACTGCATGCATCGGATTTGGTCCAATTCAGCCACATGCATGCTGTACCTGCATGTAAACCTGTATGTAAAGGTGAGTATTCATCTTTAAATTGGCTGAATTGGAGGATTAAGGTAAAAATCTGAGAAATTTCAGCAAGGATTAAGGACATAGGGTACGTGATACCTTGTTCTTTAATGAAAATGGAATGAAATTTTAAATATGAAATGGGAATTTTTCTAATCAATGCCGAATGGGACTGGAAAATTAAGATTTTTATTTAAAGTCCTTATAACAGAGAAAGAATCTGAAATTGAAGTAAAACCCTTCTTAATTTCACTGTTTTGTAGTTTTAGAAATACATGCAAGGGAGACTCGGCACGGATTTATGCATGCATGAAGAATTGGGCATGGATATTTAAAATTGGAAGACTATATATTGATATCCTACCTTTAATTCATCATTGAATATGAGAAATTGCTCAAGTTGGGAGAAATTTCTAAATTATGTTTAATCTCATGTGTAACCCAAGAATTTACTATGGAATTTGTTGAATGGATTTGAAGAGGCTTTAAATTAAGTTATTATACTGTTAAGTGGTTGGAACCTTAAAATAGAGAAGTATGAACTAATTACAGAGGTGAGTTGCTACTGGACACTGGCAGAATCGAATTTCTGCAGAAAAAGGACAATAGGCGGGAGACCACAGGCAGGCCGGTTGACTCCAGAGGTCTCCAGTTGGTTTAGTTTTCAGAGGCTAGAAAGGCTACTGTATTGCCCTGTACCCTACTGACCCTACTAAAGACATGAAATAAGAATAGTATAGCCCTTAATTGATGGTTTATCCATGGGCTTCAGTCTTAGAAATTATGAAATTGAATAGGATTCCTACTTGAACAGAAAATTAATAAAAGGGAATGGGAATAAGAATAACCAATAAAATTAGATTAATGATAGGAATTTTTTTATCCAAAAAAAAAAAAAAAAAGGAATTTAGTTATATACCTGTTAACCTAAGCGGGAATCTCCCCATCTCAGAGAAGTGACTTGTCTAAACCCGACTACCAAGGTGAGTAGATGCCCCGACCTTTTCTTTTGCAGTGTTTCTTATATTTTTCCTTTTTTCCTATCTTGTATGTTCATGCATCAATTGGTTGTGAATTTGCATTATTTTCCTATTTATGAATATCTTAACGATGGATGGTGAGCTAATGGATTCGAGATGTGTAAGGTAAGTCAGGTAAGATTGAGACACGTGCAGGTGCCCAAGAGATTGTGTATGATTATGGTTCTATGGATGAAATTCACAGTTGTAATTATGATATTGACGCTCTAGGGCACGGTGTGGCCAAGGTGCATTTCCAATACCATGGACACAGAGGTCAATAGCATAGTTATGATTGTGGCTCTGACGATCTAGGGCACAGTGTGGTCAAGGTGCATTTCTGGTACCGTGGGTTCAAAGGTCAGTAGCATAGTTATGATTATGACTCTGATAGTCTAGAGCACGGTGTGGCCAAGGTGCATTTCCGATACCATGGGCTTAGTGGTCAGAGGATGTGTGATGTGCAATGGGTGGTAATAATTGAAAAATCAATGGTCTAAGGCACGGTATGCCAACCGAGGGCTTAGAGGTCAGTATTACAGTGATGGCCACTGATGTATGATTGGATGCATGTAGAATGCATGGTTAGGTGTTACACCCCTTGCCAGTAGGGGGTTAGGTGTTGGCTGATCCTAGGGGTGGTGATGCAGAACGGGTGACCAATGGGTTTTCCGAGATAGTGACTGTTTGATAGCTCGGGTGACCGACGAGTTTTCCAGGACTGAGGCTGTAGGATTGGGGTTACCCATCAAGGGTTTGCAAGGTGACTGATGGGTTTTCTAGGACCTGCAGACTCCTAATCTGCAATCTAGTTTGTATCACTGGGTTACCGATGGGTTTTCAGGGACTAGGGATACAAGTTATATTACAGTAGCATTGGTACCTTGGACTTAGCAATTGTTGCTAGGTAATGTATAATAAAACTGGATCATAAGTATTATATGATTTGTTGAGCATGCATTATTTCAATTGTTCTAGTTTTCCTGAGCATGCATGGCATTCTTCATTAGCTTGTGCTTGTATTATCTATCTGCTTGTGCTTGCATTACTTATCAGCTTGTGCTTACATTCTTTATTTGCTTGTACTTCCATTATTTATCAGCTTATGCTTGCATTATCTGTTTACGTGTGCTTGCCTGCCCCCACCACCTAACTGAGCATACCTGTGCTCATCCCTAACATTTACCCTTTCAAATCCTGAGCCACATCCTTGTGGCATATTATTTTAGATGATGGAAACCGGTGCTGAGGCGGGACTGGACTTTAGCAGCGGTTGTGAAGCTTATGTCAGTGAGATGTCGGGATTTGAAGGGCTTCACTATTATTCAATTCTTCCTTCTTGATGTATATATATTTATAGATGTGTAGTAAGTATTATTGTAGCCTATGGTTGTTTTTAGATATGAAATTTTGTAGAATGTAACTTATAACTTTAGTACATCACCAATGATATTTATGAGATTTTATTAGCATACTCTGATTTTAGTTGTGGTCTTGTTGGTATTTGTGAAATTAAGATACTGCATCTGTGATCCTAGAGGGTTAGGCTGATTGGATATGGGTGTCCAGTGCCGCAACCTTAGCCAATTTTGGTAGTTTGTGACTTGAGTGGTGAAATTTTCAAGAATACTTTATTACCCACATCAAACTCTAGAGGTGTCCTTCTATTATTAGCATAACTCTTTTGTCTGGACTGAGCTGCTTTAATTCTTTCTCTAATCATATCCACCTTCTCATAGGTGATTGGATCAACTCAGGTCCTAAAGCTCTTCTTTCCCCAACTTCATCCCAATATAATGGGGTTCTACACTTCTTTCCATACAGAGCTTCAAATGGTGCCATATTATATTTGTATTTTTATATAACTGAATCAATGGTACATGTTCATCCCAACTGTAACTCATATCTATAGCATAGGTTCTCAACATATTTCCAAGATTAGGATTGCTTTCTCTGATTGACCATCAGTTTGTTTGGAATGCCATGCTAAAATTCAACTTAGTCTCCATTGCTTTCTGTACACTTTCCCAAAATTTAGAAGTAAACCGGGAATCACGATCATAAACAATACTGATAGGCACACCATGATATCTTACAATGTTATCAATATACAATTGTGCTATTTGGGTGGTTGCTGATAGATCCTTTGTTAATCTATCAACAACCACACAAATAGTATCATTTCCTTTCTTGGTTCTTAGTAGCCCTGTCACAAAGTCCATGGAGATATGCTCCCATTTCCATTCCGTTACTGGAAAAGGCTTTAATAACCTATGGGGTCTCTGTCCTACTGCTTTCACCATCTAGCAATTCATACATTTTGCTACATGTTCTGCCACAACTTTCTTTATATTGTGCCACCAATATAGTTTCTTCAAATCTTTGTACATCTTAGTACTTTCAGGATGCAAAAATTAAGGAGTACTGTGAGCTTCATTTCGAAATAATTCTATCAGTTCCTCCTCCCTTGGAACACATAATATGTCTTTAAACTATAGGATTCCATCCTTCAATGCAAATATAGAATCCATCTATTTTCCCATATTAATGGTATTTACTGTCTTCCTCCATACATCATCTTTCAGTTGGGCTTCCTTGATTCTCTCAAACAAGGAGGTTTCAATTACTAGGTTAGAAAGTGACATATCTTCAGGTGTCTCCACCTCAGTAACTACTTCCAGATTAAACTTCCTTGCTTCTTCTATCAACCTCTAATTAGTTGTGAGTGCAGCAAGTGTAGCAGTTTTATGCTTTCTGCTAAGGGCATCTGTTACTATATTGGCTTTTCCTAGATGATAATGAACAGTACAACTATAATCTTTTAGTAACTCCAACCATCTTCTTTGTCTCATATTCAACTCCTTCTGGGTGAAAAGATATTTGAGGCTCTTATGATCGCCATAAATTTCACATTTTTCACCATATAAATAGTGACGCCAAATCTTCAATGCAAAGATAACTACTGCCAATTCTAGGTTATGAGTGGGTAATTCTTCTCATAAGCCCTTATTTTCCTAGAAGCATACACAATCACTCTACCATTCTGCATCAACATATATCTAAACCTTGTTTAGATGCATCAGTATACACTACCATGCCTGAAGTACCATTTGGAATAGCAAGGAGTGGAGTTGTTACTAGTCGGTTCTTCAATTCCTGGAAAACATTTTCACTCTTTTGTCCATTCAAACTTGACTCCCTTTTTGGTTAACTGAGTCAGAGGAGCAGATATTTGGGCAAAATTCTCAATGAATCTTCTATAGTAACCTGCCAGACCCAAAAAAATTCTAATCTCATTGACATTCTTTGGTGACTCCCAATCCAACACGACCTTAACCTTTCCAGAATCAACCTCAATACCTCTAGCAGATACAATATGTCCAAAGAAATTTACCTGTGACAACCAAAATTCACATTTGATAAATTTGGCATACAACTGTTTTTCCCTCAATCTCTGTAATATAGACCTCAAATGAATTGCATGATCTTCCTTGCTTTTAATCAGATTATCATCTATAAACATTATGACGTACTGATCCAACATATCATGACATACCCTGTTCATCAATCCCATAAATGCTGTCAGTGCATTAGTCAATCCAAATGGCATAACCACAAATTCATAATGACCATAGCTAGTCCTAAGGTTGTCTTCTGTATATCACATTCCTTGATCTTCAACTAATGATATCCAGATCTCAGATCAATCTTGGAGAATATAGTAGCACCTTACAACTGATCAAATAGGTCATCAATGCTGGGTAGTGGATATCGGTTCTTGATTGTCAACTTGTTCAGTTCTCGATAATCAAGACACATCCTCATTCTCCCATCTTTCTTTTTTACAAACAAGACTGGAGCTCCTCAAGGTGATACACTGGTTCTAATAAAACCCTTCTTCAGTAAATCCTGCAACTGTTACTTCAATTCCTTTAATTCAGTAGGGACCATCTTGTATGGTGCCTTGGACAGCTACTACCCTAGGTATTAAATCAATGCAGAAATTAGTTTCCCTATCTGTGGGCACACCACATAAATCTTCAGGAAATACATCAGGAAATTCTCTTACAACTTCGAACTCTTCCAATGTTGCAGTCTTTTTAGTGGTATCCCTGAACCATGCCAAGTAAGCTTCACACCCTTCTTTAAACAATTTTTGTACTTGGGTACCAGAGATCAATAACTTCCTAGCTTGGTCCTTTTTGTGTCCCTAAAATGTAAACTCATCTCCATCACAAGGTCTAAGTAAGATCTTCTTTTCTACACAAAGTACACAAGCCCAATATGCTAACAACCAATCCATGCTTAATATCACATGAAAGAAGTTCATATCTATACGGATCAAATGAGGTATCATTTCTTACCCACATATCTGAATAATACAAGGGTCATATACATCCTCTAGGTCCACACTAAACCCTGTAGGTGTACTAACCATCAGCTTATGTGCTAACCTTTTTTGTTCTATTCTCAATCTTGAGGCAAAATGAGAGGACACAAAGGAATGAGATGCATCAGTGTCAAATAGTACATATGTTGATATCATAGAAACAATCACTATACCTGTCACCACTTCAACATGAACATCAGCATCTTCAACTATCAATGCAAACACCTTCCCAGATGCCTATAGCTTCTTAATAGATGCAGACGAAGAAGTCGCATTGGGTTCTTCAGACTTCCTCTGAGGAAAAAACCTTGCATAATGTCCTGGCTGCTAACACGCATAGCATCTCATAGAATTGGGTTGAGTAGTAGTGATGGTCGGCTGAGACTGGGCAGAAGCTTGACTCGAATCTATCTTCCTAGGTACAATAGTGTAGACACCCAATTTTGTCACCCTCCTCTGGCTATGATGAAATATGGATCTTGGACGCGACTTTCGACTTCCGACCGACAGAGATGCTGATGTAAATATTCCCCTACCCAAAACCTTGGAAATCCTGCGCAGGAGAGAGGAAGGTCTAATTTTGACTTTTTCTATATAAAGGAATCTGGTCAAGATGACCATATAGATGAATAGTGCTCAAAAATATGATTTCCACAATATATGATATGCTAAAATCGGATTGACGGATCTCCGGCAATCATTCCCAAAAAATCACGTTTTTCTGCGCGCATGTCACGCCTTCTCGCACATATGCCACGCACACGGACAACCCAACTGGAAACTTGGAAAATGCCTCACCTGACCCAAACACCCTAAAATTCATCCCCTACCTACCCAAATAACCTCGAAACACTCCCAGGTCTGAGACCCTAGAAATCCCCATACAGGAGGGAAGGGGTCCAATTTTGACTTGTCAGATATGAAGAAATCCGGTCAAGATGACCGTACAGATAGATAGTGCTCGAAAATATGATTCTGACGATATATGATATGCCAAAATTGGACCGACAGATCTCCAAAAATCATTCTGGGAAAATCACATTTTTTCAAGTGCATGTCGCGCACACCGGCCCGGCCGGCCCAGCCAAGCCAACCAGCCCAGTCTGGCCGCACACCTGTGCAGAGGCCTGCCGCAAGCTGTGCACGGGCTTGCCACACACTGTGCTGAAAGCTATGCACGGGCCAGCTGCATGGTGTGCGCGGCCTTGCCGCACACTGTGCAGGCCTGCCGCACACTGTGTAGGCCTGCCTCACAGTGTGCAGGCCCCAGCCGCACACCATGCACACTGTGCCCACACACCATGCACACCTGGCCCGAACACCGTGCACATGGCCCACACACCATGCACACTGTGCCTACACACCCTGCACACATGGCCCACACACCGTGCACATGGCCCGCACACCATGCACATTGCTTGCACACCTATGCATTTGTGCACCCGTGAAATCACCCGCACCCCCGGTAAAATTTTCTCTCTCCTCTCGCTTTTTCAAAAATTGCCTTTTTCGAAAAAATTTTCTTTCTCCTCTCGCTTTTCAAAAATTGCCTTTTTTGACAAAATTTTCTCTCCTATAGCTTTTTTGAAAACTACCTTTTCTGGAAAAAATTTCTCTCTCCTCTCTTTTTTAAAAACTGCCTTTTCCAATAAAACTTTCTCTCCCCTCCCACTTTTCTGGAAACTACCTTTTTCGACAAAATTTTCTCTCTCCTCTCTTTTTTGAAAATTGCCTTTTTCGGTAAAAATTTCTCTCCTATCGCTTTTTCAAAAATCACCTTTTTCAGTAAAATTTTCTCTCCTCTCGCTTTTTCGAAAACTACCTTTTGTGGAAAATTTTTCTCTCTCCTCCCGCTTTTTTGAAAACTACTTTTTCCAAACTTTCTCTCTCCTCCCACTTTTCTAAAAATTGCCTTTTCCAATCTAAAATTTCTCTCTCCTCCCATTTTTTCTAAAAACCCCCTTTACCCACTGAACAAAAGCCCTCACCACCCATTTTTTGCCTTCAAGCCCCCTTTTTACCCATTGGTCAAAAATCCTATCTCTTCACTTTAGGCAAGAGCCCCCTTTCATCCACTGGATAAAGGGATTCCCCCCTCTCCTACTGGGTTGAAAAAAAACTATAAATAGCCCCCTCTCCCTTAGAAAAAACACCAACAAACACCTAAATCCCATTTCAGAGTGAAATTTTCCTCCCCTCCCCCCTCTTGATTTTCTTTTGATCTTCGGAGCGATCTTCGTCAAGATTCGAAAACTCATTCGGATCTTCACAGTGTTCTTTGGGATCTTGAAGATTTTCAATCCAAATCCTTAGTTAGATCTAGTTTTTAGCCAAAAATAGTATGTTCTTGAGCCACCTCCCTTGAGTGTTCTTGAGTGTTCTTGAGCGTTTTTTAGCATTCTTGAGCGTTCTTGAGATAGAAATCCCTCTTTTTTTAAGTTGTTCGGGTCTACGAAGAGATCTTTGTTAAATTCTGAAACTCTGTTCGGATCTTCAAAGTGTTCTTCGGGACTTTTGAGTTCTTCAATCCATTTTTAGGTTAGCCCATTTCTTTGTCAAAAATAGCCTTTCCTAGCCAAACCTCTGTCTGAGTGTCCCTAGAATCTTTTCAAAAATAGCCATTCCCATTGAAAGCTCTACCGAAGTGCCACCTCAGCCTAGCCCTCCCTTAGCTTATCCCCAGCAAAAGCTCTGCCGAAGTGCCACCTCAACCTAGCCCTCCCTTAGCCTATCCCTAGCAGAAGCTCTGCCAGAGTGCCACCTCATCCCAAGCCCAAAAATAGACTTCCCTAGCCAAAGCTCTGTCGAATCCAAATCCAGAAATAGTCTTCCCTAGCCGAAGCTCTGTCCGAATCCAAATCCGAAAGCAACCATTCCTAGTCGAAACTCTATCTGGATACCATCACAATCAGCATCTCTCAAGAAATGAAGTTGGAGGTAAATACCATCTTCCCCTAAGCCAAGAGAACACGAAAGATAGTCCCAGCTGGTACCAATCCGGGGTTGACCCAAAACAGGGTCAAATTCAGGTATAATCTCCCTCCCCATTCAAGCATAATGTAGACATATAATAAGCCTTGTTGTAGTGTATATAATAGTTTGAATTCAATTAATGTATATATGTGTGATAACTTAGCCATACATGTGGAATAGTAATAATTATGGAAAATGTTCGTTCTCAAGCATCTAGCAAGAAGACCGGTTGAACCAAGTAGATTGGGTGCTTAACACCTTCCCAACTCTGTAACCTGACACTTACCCTAATTCTCTAGACCAGACCAAATTTTGGGCCCTTTTCTCAGGAATCGAGCCCACCCCTGGGACCTAGGCCCATAACCCTAGGTGGCGACTCCAAACCCCATTTGTATGATCCTGATTCCCAAATTGGACCATCATCAAAATGCCCCTCTCAAATGGTGAATTTTACACTCTTACGAAATAGGCCTCCACGTATCTCCAAGCGGTGATACGATGGTGCGGGGCCCGTAAGTGAAGCACACATGAATTGAGCCACCTACCCCTCTCCGTGAAGGTGAAGGGAGTGAGAGGAGAGAGGGTGGGGATCCATCTCCAGCCGCTACCCTCACAGTGGTGACTCTGCTGGGGACAAATATCAAGCTTCCAATACTAGATGCTACCTTTAAATGCAAGAACATTTTCCACCACATTTTTTTGAAAACATATTTGGCTAACCCCATGTTTATAATTGTATTCACTAACTACACCATGCATTATGCTCGAAGTGAAATCATGTGTTGAGGGACTCCCTGTCATGCCCACGCCCTCAGGGAGGTTAGTGTATGTCATGGAGAGTACTCTGAGAGCAAATGATACCCGCTTCCTATACAAGAATGAAAGGTATCATCAAACAACGAGGATGTTGTATTTGTGCCAACACCCTCGGGGAGGTCCGTGCACTTTATAACATTCTGAGATCAAATGCATCATCAAATGGCGAGGATGTCTGTATTTGTGCTAGCAACCTCGGGGAGGTCCGAGCACTTTATGGCATTCTGAGATCGAATGATGGTTACCCTACATTACACCTTTGCACACAATCACCTATGGTTCCACCACCCCATGGCCAATTGCTTAACCTCGTGTGTAGTCATGAGTAATGGGCAAGGAAGTCACCCCCTTGATCTCGTACCTATGGGTATATCAAAAGGATCACATACCTTGCGTATATAGATCCTATCAAGGAAGCCTTGTCGGTCCTATTGCATCCACCACATGCTTACATCATGTAGAAAATAGATGAAGAAGCTAGAAGCGCCACAAGCTAATTGTAGAACTTGTTTGCGGTCTTGAAAAGGAATGTTCCTACACTATATTCCCATCATAAAGAATTGCTTTCCTAAAGTGGGTTTCCTACACTATATTCCCTCCTCTTTAAGGAAAAAGTCCAGCTACGTGATCAGGGGCAATCTCACCAAAGTCACGTCAAGTCCCGAGAAATCCCGAGAAAATCAGGAGGAAGGACACCTAGTGGGAAAATAGCAAGGAAAGCATGACTTTATTACATGGAATGTCTTATGGGAATATTCTCGACAAGCCATTTGTATGAATCTCCCACTTATGACATTGGCTGGACTAGGGGCATCAAACCCTATCCACCCCCTATCATTAAGCGGACTAACTTTGGATGGATCATTGTTTGATAATTTAGTGGATGTGTGAACAAGGGGTTGGGAATTCAAGAATCCTAAAATAAACCACTTTTGGTTCAGGCACAATTCCACATCTCAAGTATTCTCCGTGGTCCCTTTAGACGTGTCAGGGTGATCGATTGACCCGCCTAAATCTAGAATCGCCTCAGTCATCTCTTCAGGATTATCTACTACTAAGTGATTACAACCCAGTAAGCATGGATCCACCCAACATAGAAACACCCGAATAAGCCTGGGTCTGTCCCGTGGAGACCTTGCAGACAGAGATGGTTGAAGTCAAAAGTGGAATAGCTCAAATATTGCATACACTTTAGAACCCTCCCGAGCTAACCCTAGGAATGAGCTGGCACCGATAACGGGAGATGTGGACCAGAATGGAGCTACAGGTCATCATGGGAATTCTTCCCAAGCTGACTCAGGGGAACCAGAGCATGTTCGACCAATCGATCAGAGAGGATCTTCACCAACCTATCCTAATGGTCAATGAGGGGCCTATTCCAGGGTCCCTCCTCCTAGGGTAGTGATTGAAGATGAAGAAGAGGAATTTGCAACACACGTCCGCTTTGAGCCTTCGGAGACAGAGAAAGAAAGGAAGCTCAGAGAGCAGTTAGAGAAGTTGGAGAACATGATTCGAGCAGGAAAAGGCTCAGAAGGCCAAGCAGTGGATTATGAGGAAATGAGTTTCTACTCTGGAGCAAGAATTCCAAAAAAATTCAAGTGGCAGAATGATAGATTTGATGGGCCAGGAGACCCCAAGGCTCATCTCAAGGTCTTCTTTAGTGTCGCCAAGTTGTGGCAACTTGCAGATAACCAGATGGGGCAAGCCTTCATGTTAACCCTATCGGGACCAGCACTGAGGTGGCTCACACAATTGGAGCAATCATAAACTCAGAATTGAGTGACAGTGGTGAAGGCCTTCACCAAATAATACTCATACATTACTGAGGTGGATGTGAAATGTCAGGAGCTTAGGACGTTGAGACAATAGACTAAGGAAGGATTCTTCGCCTTCTTGATGAGATTCAGAGATAAGGCCACCGAGATGACAAATAGGCCTTCAGAAGCAGAGCAGGTAGAGATGTTAATAGAGAACTTATCAAAGCCCTATTATAATGTTTTTTACTATCAGCATTTGTAAACATTTGATGCCTTGATAGCCACTGGCACACGGGTGGAGAATAGAATTCTGAGAGAGGCCCATATCAAGGAACCTCCCAAGATGCAAGAAAGAACACCCGAGTTGGATGGGGAAAGGGTTTGGAAATTAATATGGTGAGTGCAGTTCAGCAGTCAGTCTCACCAGCCACTTCTTTGCAGCCCTTCATAATACAAGCAGATGCACCTACCCAGAAGGCTCCTTGCCTAAGAAGACAATTTTTTAATCTGTGAATGCCCGTAACGGCCACATATGAGAAGCTAAAGAAGCAAGGATTCCTAGGGATAGTGGCTCCAAGAGTGATCAACAACCCTCCTCCGGCTTGGTATAGGGATCATGTGTATTGTGCCTACCACACTCAGAAGGGACACAATACTAAATGATGTTTGGATTTACAGCATGCAATTCAGGACTTGGTAGACAATGGAGCCATTGAGGTCACGACCAAATAGCCTCCCAATGTCAATACCAACCCACTTCCTGATCATGTGAACAATTTGGATGAAGAAACTACGGAGAGTGACCCCACTCAATTCATTATACCTAGAGCTTGGAAGAATCATATGAATACCCATGCTTATAGAAGAGTCATGAGTCAAAGGGCTGGAGTCATAAGAACCCCCAGAAGAAGAGAATCATTAGAGGAAGAGTCAGAAGATCAGGTGCCCCCCATCCATCCCTCCTCATCAGAAGAATCCACCACACCACATTTCCAGCCTCTGCCACATTATCAACCTCTGCCATATCATTAACCTTTCCCCCACCATCAAAGTGGAGGAACCTCTTCATCCTATCACCCCCAATATTTATATCCTACCTCTCACATTACATCATCTTCATACCCTCCCACTTCATATCCCTCATCACCCTTATACCAATCCCATTCTCAAGGTTCGGTTTATAACCCAAAAGAAGGATGGACGGACGGGTACGATTGGAAGGATATGCTTGCACTACCAGATTCCCCAAAGATGACTTCATCAATAGGGTCAATAAATGCATTAGGGGAAGACTAGGAGAGTGATCCCACTTCTCTAATTCAGCCTGCAGTAACTTCAGAAGACAATCCAGAGATAATTGAAGAGATTACAGTTGATCTTCATAGAGCACTAACCATATTGGCCGTAGGGGAGCATATCAAAGAATACACTTAATCCACATAGGGAGTGACACAGATGATGATGAGTTAGGACTGGTCCAACTTCGAGCCAATAATGATAGGACCAACCCTATGGAAATCTTTCGGTCCGTATGCTCTGAATACTACGAGCGTTTGGATGCTGGAGAATTTGATGGTCCTGAGGAATCTGATGAAGAATCAAGTGGGAGTGTAATCAGAAAAGAAGAGGATGATGACAATGATGATGAGGATGAAAATGAAGATGAGAAGGATGGAGATGACTCTGAGGATGCTGGGTATCCAGACTGGGATGACTACCAAGGACCTTGGTACAATAATTATAATGATGAGTCAAAATATTACTCACCAGAACATCCGACATGTTTCTCAGTCTACTCCATTGGCAATGATGACCTAATAGCTGATCCAACAGGTAGCATTTACCCTTCCCTGTGCATGTAGGGAGATGATTCTATATCAGATTCAAAAAATGAAGGGGAATCTGGAGGGCCGATGTAAGTTTATATGGACGAATAGTACTCCACCTCTGAGTTGGAAGAAAAACTGTGTGTACTCCAACACATTGAGGATGCAGGAAAGGGTAGAAGAAATTGACAAAATGTTAGGGAAATTAACCGTCAGTGATCTTTACTATTGGGAGCAATTGGATGATCTGGAGGAAATAGGACCAGATGATACAATCGCAAAGGTGGTAGACGCTAAGCTACGAGTTAGGGCGGTGGATATTTGTGGAGGTCCTCGACTTTCCACCCCAAGCGGGGAAGGAGAATTAGAATAAGATGATTCTATGGTGGGCATAATCACCCTAACCAATAGTGATGATGAGGATAGTTATCCCATAGAGATTATTGTGAAAAAACCAATCAATGTGATGGAAACTAAAACTGGGAAAGACTACAGGGCAAGGCTCTAGTAGTAGAGCAACCAAGGGCTAATGAGGCCAAAACTAGCAGCGTAAAGAAAGAGCTAGAGAACCCAGTCTTGGCTCAACTAAAGAAATCCCAGGCAAACATCTCCATTTGGGGATTGTTGATGGCCTCCCCTTTGCACTGTGAAGCAGTCTTAAGGTCTCTCGCTAATGTGCAAGTGCCGATCGAGATAAATCCGATGCACCTCGCACATATAGTAGGAGCAACATATACAGTGCAGTCCCCGATGTTCTCAAATTTTGAGCTTCCTAAGGAAATCCAACACAATTGGGCTCTCCACATTACAATTGAATGGCTTGACAAAGTGGTTCCCTAGGTTCTTGTTGACAACGAGTCCGCTTTGCAATGTGCTACCATTGAGATCAGTAAAGAGTATTGGTGTCAACTTGGAAGAAATGAGGCCAACCACCTAAACCATAAGGGCATATGGTAATACTAAGAGGAAGATCCTTGGAATCATTACCCTTGCTGTAAATAAGATTGGCCTGGTGAATTTTGATGCTGATTTCCAAGTCATTGATATACTGACAGCTTTTAACATGCTCTTCGGAAGGCCTTGGTTGCATCCTATGAAGATGGTGTCCTCTAGTCTCCATCAAAAAATGAATTTCATTCATAAGGGGAAGGTGGTCTTAGTGGCCGGAGATCCAAAGTGGTTAACACTCTGGCCAACATTGAAAATGGGGAAGAACAAGACCAGGAGTTGCAACTGAGTGGTTTTGAAATAGACACCACTTGCACAACCATTGCCAAAGAAGCTCCAAAGGAGAAAATCCCAGCTAACTATCAAGTTGTCTGGAGTCCACCAGTGAATCAGATGATGAAGAACATGTAGTATTTTCCTGGCATGGGAGTGGGGAAATATCACCAAGGAGTTCCAAAGCAGCCTAGTTTGGTGATAAACAAAGGAAAGAATGGTCTCGGCTACACTCCTCCAACTGTCAAAGGGTAGATAGTGCTGAGGATGACTAGGAAGATCTCCATCACTTACTACCCTACTCTCAATGGGTACTTTGTGAAAGAAGGAGAGGATTTCCCCTTTTGTAGATATGTGGAGCCATTGTTTGATGAAACCGCCACCAAGATGCAACTAGGACTTGAAATTTTCTTCTAAGATGAGATCGATTGGGTGACTCATGAAGTGGAACAATAGAAAATGCTAGTCAAAGAAGGTGACCAAGATAGTTGCATCACTGGGATAGCAGAAATTGCACTGATTGAGACTGGGTCTTCCTCTGATGATCCTACAACATTGATGCAATCAAAGGAGGCACCTAGCCCTCGAGTTCTCATGAAGAGAGAATGGGAGAAGAAGATAATACTCACCTAGAGTCTGCTGCTTCCCATTGATTTGAAAGGTTTCATTTGTTCTCTCCTACAAGAACCAAGAGCCTGAGAGTTGCATGAGCTCAAGCCCCATCCTTTCAGAGGAAGAAGTGTGTATGCAAAACAAAGGAGAGCACAGAGGATAATGGTTTGTATGTACTGTGCCCGAACCAATTGCAATGGAAAGGCTAGTGAAGGTGGTCAAATATGTGACCGAGGCACCAGGATGGCATCCCTCAATAGGCTTAAAAAGATAGATTTCATAGAAAAAGGATTGAGCAGTCTCCATCGATCTTCACCCCTCACCAGCTGGTATTAATGAAGAAGCAGGCACCTATCCAGAGGAACCATTGCGCCACTAAAGAAATAGCAACAACTTGCTCAGAAGGCGAAGAAGGCCCTTTGCCACATCTCCTCATCCATCAAGCCACTGAACCACTTCTGAACTGGACAAGCATTGGGAAAAACTTCAAGTTTGTTCATGCTTTTGAGTCAACCAGCCTAATTACCCCTAGTGAAAGCATCAAGCCAGTTATCGAGTCTATAGTCGAATCTATTGTTTGTGATTTTGTGTCAATCTCCCCTTTTGAGAAGAGTCCAGAGTCCTTGTATGACGAGTCTGTTACTCCTTCTTTCATGAATGAAATTTCTGATTCTGAGTATAACTTGCCTCCTTTTTCTGATGATGATCTTAATAAATATCAAGAATTAATAAAATAATGCAAACCAAAGAAAGCCCAACCCATCCATGAGGATACTCGGGTTATTAGTCTAGGAACCGACCAATGCCTTCGAGAGGTAAAAATTGGCACTACCATTGATGATGAAGAAGCAAAATGGATGAGTAATCTTTTGAAGGAATTCGCAGAGGTCTTTGCTTGGTCTTATGAGGATATACTTGCTGTCGACCCCAATATTGTGCAGCATTGGTTGTCAACTTACCCTGGGGCAAAGCTGGTAAAACAGAAGCTCCAAAAAATGCAGCCAGAATGGAGTGAGAAGATCAGAGAAGAACTTGTGAAGCAATGGAATGTGGGGTTCCTACAAGTGGTAAAGTACCCCCAATGGTTGGCCAATATTGTACTAGTACCGAAGAAAGATGGAAAGGTACGAATGTGTGTAGACTCTAAGATCTTAACAAAGTAAGCCCTAACGATGACTTCCCATTACCTCACATTGATGTATTGGTGGATAATGCGGCAGGGCATGCTTTATTATCATTAATGGATGGATTCTCAGGATACAACCAAATAAGCATGCACCAAGAGGATCGTGAGAAAATAGCCTTCACCACTCTATGGGGAATCTATTGTTACAATGTGATGCCTTTTGGACTGTAGAACACTGGGACAACCTATCAAAGGGCAGCTACAACCATTTTATATAACATGATGGACAAATATGTCGAAGTCTATGTGGACAACATGATAGTAAAGTCTAAAGATCGGCAAGGGCATATTCCCGCACTAAGGCGATTCTTTGAAAGAATCAAGAAGTATCAACTAAAGTTGAACCCTCAGAAGTGTGTATTTGGGGCATGGTAGGAAAGTTGTTAGGCTTCTTAGTGAGTGAAAGAGGCATTGAAGCCGACCTTATCAAGATCAAGGCAATTCAGGAAATGCCCACACCTCAGACTGAGAAGCAAATATGAGGATTTATGGGTCACATCCAATATATTAGCAGATTTATAGCTCAGTTGACTACAATCTGTGAACCAATTTTCAAACTGCTGAAGAAGGATCAACCCACGAAATGGAATGACCAATGCCAATAAACCTTTGACAAGATCAAGGAGTACCTTATGAACCCACCAGTATTGACACCACCAGTGGAAGGAGAACCACTTTTGTTGTATCTGTCTGTGGGAGAATATTCCATGTGCTCTTTGCTAGCACAGAAGGAAACGGAAAGGGGGATAGAGCATGCCATATATTACCTCAGCAAGAATTTTTTGGAATATGAGACCCAGTACACATCTTTGGAAAGAACTTGTGCTGTGTTAATTTGGGCAACTAAAAGGTTACGACACTACATGGTTTCCTATTCGGTGCATTTGATCTCAAAGATGGATCCCATCTCTTTGAGAAACCGGCCTTAATAGGAAGGATGGCCCATTGGTTGCTTTTGCTATCAGAATTTGACATCACCTATGTTACTCAAAAATCTATCAAGGGGCAGGCCATAGACGATGATTTGGCTACCCACCCCATAGAAGATGGAAGGTCCTTGGATGATGCCTTTCCCGATGAAGGAATTGCAGTGGTAGAGGAAGAAGATACAATTAATGAATGGCAGTTATTCTTTGATGGAGCAACCAATTAGAAGGGATGTGGTTCAAGAATATTGATTGACACTCCTCACAGTCTTTATTTACCTTCATTATTCCACCTCGACTTCCCATATACCAACAACATTGCTGAGTATGAAGCTTATGCTTTGGGGCTCAAAATTGCTTTAACCATTGGGGTGAAAAGGATCAAGGTTTACGGTGATTCATCGATTGTCATCTGTTAGACATAGGGAAAGTGGAAAACTAAAGATGAGAAGCTGAAGCCATATCAAGAGCATCTGTAAGAGGTGATTGGACACTTTGAGAAGATTTCATTCAAATACTTCTAGAGGGATAATAACTAGTTTGATGATGCCCTTGCAACCTTGGCTTCTATGGTAGAGTGTAACCTATGGCTAGAGTTTGACCATTCTTGGAAGAACAAAGAAGTAGGCCCATTTTTTAGAATTTGGTAAACTCTCTCACTGTAGATGGTTGGTCTTGGTTCTCTCACATAGTGGATTTCATCAGGCAAAGGAAGTATCCAGTTGAAGCAACTGACAAAGAGAAGAAGTTTCGGAGAAGATATTTCACCCAGTTTATTCTCCAAGAGGATTTGTTATACAAACGGTCCTATAATAGAATACAGTTGTTGTGTGTAGATGAGGAACAAGCTACAACCATCATGGAAGAAATTCATCAAGGTCTCTGTGGATCCCACATGAACGCCAAGATGTTATCTAAGAAGATCCTTAGGCTGGGATATTACTGGAACACAATGGAAGCAGATTGCATGGACTTCATCAAGAAATGCCACAAGTGTCAGATATTTGCTAACATCATACATATCCCACCAACAGAGTTGTATTTGCTCGGTTCTCCTTGGCCATTCTCCACTTGGGGCATTGATATCATTGGAAAGGTCATCCTTAAAGCATCCAATGGCCGCGAGTTCATCTTGGTAGCCATTGGTTATTTCACCAAGTGGATAGAAGCTCAGTCCTATGTAGTCCTCACATCTGATAAGGTGGCCAAGTTCATCCAGGAAAACATCATTTTCCTATATGGAGTACCTCAAGAATTGATATCAGATCAAGGATCTCACTTCTGGGGCAAGACCGACAAAATCTACACAAAATTTGGTATCAGAAGGCATCGCTCTACCACTTACAGGCCTCATACCAATGGGGCAGTAGAAGTAGCTAACAAGAATATCAAGGTCATTCTGCAAAAAATGGCAGAAACACACAAGGATTGGGCTGATAAGTTACCCCTTGCCTTATGGGCATACCAGACTTTTGTACGATCCTCGATAGGGGCAACCCCTTTCTCTTTGGTATATAGGGTTGAGGCGATTCTACTTGTAGAAATCCTAGTACCATCCCTAAGGGTGCTTCTTGATAGTCAGCTACCTAAAGGACAGTGGGTGAAGGCCAGACATGATGGGCTCAATTTTCTTGATGAAAGACACATAAAGGCCATGGATAATCTGATGAAGTATCAATTGAGAATGCCAGGGCCTTTAACAAAAATGTGAAGCCCTGCCACATAGAGGTGGGTGAACTTGTTCTTTGAGAATAAAGAGCCCCAATTCATGATCCAAGAGGAAAATTCAGGCCCAACTGGAGTGGCCTATTCACTATTAAAGAAATTCTACTAGGCAAAGCTGTGAAACTCATAGACCACAACGACGAAGAAATACCTGGACTGGTTACTATGGATCAACTCAAGAAATATTATGTCTGAAAGGGTGAATAGCCTGAACTACGTCAAACCTAATTCCTTTCGATGGATATGTAGGGAACTTGACATGTGCAAGTGCGGTCTCAACCATCTAAAGGCAATAAATCGGTTCCTTAATTAATAATTAAGGTATCTTAAAAGATCATCATAGTTTGTGTCCCCCAAGAATCGCCATTTGGCATGAAAGGCCATTAGGTATCTGTCATCCACCCATTTTTCCATCACTTTTTACCCAGAATTCTATCCCCCAAGAATCGCCATTTGGCATAAAAGGCCATTAGGTATCTGTCATTCACCTATGGTCTGTCCATTCTTATAAGAAAATTGCCACCTGGCACCAGTTTATCAAGGCTAGTTTATTCTCCACCTTTGATCAGTCAAAGTCAAAAGAAAACAATGGTAAAGGCTTGTTTGAATCATTAGCCAATGAGTAATGCTTTGATAAATAATCATATCTCGTTGTTCGTATTGGTTTCAGGAAAATTCATGGGCTCATTGGATAAGACATTGAGGAAATGGACATTGGACATAAATATGAGGGCACCAGTATTGTTGGAATCCATGAAAATGTCATTTCTTGGCCAAGTTGGATGTGTGAAGCTACATCACCAATTACTCAGACAGGTACCTCAACACTGGGATGCCAACCTACATATATTTTGGTTTGGATTAGTAGAGATTTGCCTAACTCTTGAAGAATTTCAGGTTTGTATGCTATCTCCACCCAAAGGCAATTTGTTCCAACCTTCTTTGAAGAAAGATTGCTTAGAGGAAATTCAGGATTTCTTTGGATGGAAAGAAGAAGAAGTACAACAGTTTGTCAGGTATGGGAAGATCGACATTTTGAAGGAGGCTCAGATCTTCATCCAATATCTACCAATGGGAGGAATCCATCAGTAGCGATCCCTGGATGCTTATTTACTTTGCATGATAGCTTGTTATTTCTCCGTGCTCCTGGGCATGGTGCACCATCTGTTCTGATTGAGGTAGTAAAATAGTTGAAGAAGGGAGGTGACATCGTCCCTACGGTTCTTGTAGAAACGTTCAAGGGATTTGATGACATGAGCTATGGCCATAAATTCAGACTAGATCATTATCAAGGAAGGCCTTCTATTTATCAAATTTGGTTCCTCGAGAAACTGAAGCTCTCCATGCTAGTAAGGGGAAACCCACTTAGAGTTTTTTGTTATCGGGATAAAAGAGAAGTTCTGAAATTCGACCTTATCACCGATTGGAAGAAGTAATTACAAGAAAGGACTATGCAGGATATCGCATGGAGGTGCCCAGGGAAGCCACAAGAAGATTTTTTGATGAAGACCCTTGGCCACAACTATGTCAGACTGATGGGATTGACACACACATTCTTTTATTTGCCTATGTACATCAGCAGACAATACGGGCTCGAGGAGACGGACCCAGAAGAGTTAGTGAACTTTCACCCACCTCAAGAATTGTCCCCACCTTGTTATTCACCTATCCCATCTGTGGTAAGAAAGTGGTCCCTCTTTTCATGTAATTCACTTGGTAATGGAATGAGGAAATATTTGGATTTTCGTGTTACCCCAATTGTTCTAATTATGACTTGAGTTATGGAATTGATTGTGCCTAAGCATTGTAAGCGAAAAAAAAAATATGAAAAAAAGAGGAAGAAAGATTTTCTTTGGTGCCAAAAGTAAGTTTTCATAGAGATGTTGAAATAAAATAATGAACAAACAAGGAGAGGGAAAAAGAAAAAAGAAAGAAAATATCCATGTGTTTGTGTTTTCAGTGAATGCAGGAACAAATCCCTATGGGTCAAAATCCATCATCAAGAATCAGATTCTAAACCAAAAATCAAGAATCAAGGAAAAATCAAGAAAAGACATGATTGACCAGGCCCCAGGCAGCCCAATTGCATTGACCCGGCGCCAATGGTCCAATCTCATTGACCCGGTCCTAGATAGCCCAGTCCAGTTCGAAAGAACCCGCTGGAAGACAAGATAGCCTAGCCTGGTTCAAAAGAACCCACCTGGAAGACCAGATAGCCTAGCCGGTCTGGAAGAACCCGCCTAGAAGACCAGATAGCCTAGCCCATTTTGAAAGAACCCGCTTGAAAGACCAGATAGCCTAGCCCAGTTTGAAAGAACTCGCCTGGAAGACCAAATAGCCCAGCCCGGTTCGAAAGAACCCACCTGGAAGACCAAATTCTCTAACCTGGCATATGTGAAGCCCAGCTAAGGAAAATCAAAAAATCAAATGTTTTTTTATTTATTGCAAGATGGGAAGAACAGAGAATTTCTCTCTTGTAACCATCGGTGCCAGACAGTCCAGATTGGCTCAAAAGACCCAACCTGGAGACCATATTTCCCTAAACTGGCACATGCGAAGCCCAGTTAAGGAAGAATCAGGATCGAAGTACTAACCTTTTATGAATGATTGGAAGAGCAACGAATTCCTTTCCACAATTGGCAGCCCCAGGTATGTCCTCAACTTCAAAGTAGGTAGGAGATATTATCTGTTGCATTTTTCAACTCCATCATAACTGAGCAAGATGACGGCAGTACATGCCCCGGGTGACAAAATGTGATCATTCTTTTCTTTGCCCTTCAGCCGTTGGCACAGGGCTCGGCCAAAGAGGGGCATTCTGTAGACACCCAATTTTGTCACCTTCCTCTCGCTATGATGAAATATGGATCTTGGATGCGACTTTTGACTTTCGACCTATAGAGATGTTGATGGAAACATTCCCCTACCCAAAACCCTGGAAATCCTCACGCGGGAGAGAGGATGATCTAATTTTGACTTTTCATATATGAAGGAATCTGGACAAGATGACCATACAGATGAATAGTGCTCAAAAATATGATTCTGACGATATATGATATGCCAAAATCGAACCGACAGATCTTTGGCAATTATTCCCAAAAAATCACATTTTTCCACGCGCATATCACACCTTCACGCACATATACCTCACACATAGACAGTCTCGCACTGGGAATTTGGAAAAATCCCCCACCTGACCAAAACACCCTAAAATTCATCCCCTACCTATCCAGATAACCCTGAAACACTCCCAGGTCAGAAACCCTAGGAATCCCCATGCGGGAGGGAAGGGGTCCAACTTTAACTTCTTCTATATGAAGGAATCTGGTCAAGATGACCATACAGATGGATAGTACTTGGAAATATAATTTCGACGATGTATGATACACCAAAATTGGACCGATGGATCTCCAGCAATCATTCTGGAAAAATCACGTTTTTCCGCACGCATGTCGGCCACACCGGCCTGGCCGGCCACCCAACCAGCTGGCCCAGCCAAGCCAGCTAGCCCAGCCAAGCCAGCCAGCTCAGCCAAGCCAACCAGGCCAACCAGCCCAGCCTGGCTGCACACCTGTGCACGGGCCTGTCGCACACTGTGCATGGGCCTGCCACACACTGTGCATGGGCCTACTGCACGCTGTGTGTGGGCCTGCCGCACGCTGGGTACGGCACTCTGTGGGGGGTCCCACCACACAGTGTGCGTGGGCCAGCTGCACACTGTGCACAGGCCCGCCGCACAGTGTGCAGGCCCCAGCCGCACACCGTGCACACTGTGCCCGCACACCCTGCTCACATGGCCCGCACACCATGCACACTGTGCCCGCACACCATGCACAACAAGGCCCACACACCACGCACACTATGCCCGCACACTATGCCCGCACACTATGCCCGCACACCACGCACATATGGCCCGCACACCATGCACACTGTGCCCGCATGCAATGCACACATGGCCCGCACACCGCACATATGGCCCGCACACCATGCACACTGTGCCTGCACACCATGCACACATGGCCTGCACACCGTGCACATGGGCCGCATACCATGCACACTGTGCCTACACACCGTGCATATGGCCCACACACCCATGCATTCGTGCACTCATGACATCACCCGCACCCCCGGCAAAATTTTCTCTCTCCTCTTGCTTTTTCAAAACTTACCTTTTTCAACAAAATTTTCTCTCTCCTCTAGCTTTTTTGAAAACTGCATTTTTTGGTAAAATTTTCTCTCTCCTCCCACTTTTATGAAAACTACCTTTTTCTGTAAAATTTTCTCTCCTCTCGCTTTTTTGAAAACTGTCATTTCCAGCAAAATTTTCTCTCTCCTTTCGCTTTTTTAAAAACTACATTTTTTGGTAAAATTTTCTCTCTTCTTGCTTTTTCAAAAATTACCTTTTCTGGTAAAACTTTCTCTCTCATCCCGCTTTTCTAAACTTTCTTTTTCCTCCTGCTTTTCTAAAAATTTCATTTTCCAAGCTAAAATTTCTCTCTCCTCCCTTTTTTTTGAAAACCCCCTTTACCCACTTGACAAAAGCCCTCGCCACCCATTTTTGCCTTCAACCCCACTTTTTACCCATTGGACAAAAATCCTATCTCTTCACTTTAGGCAAGAGCCCCCCTTATGTCCACTGGATAAAGGGATTCCCCCTCTCCTACTTGGTTGAAAAAATACTATAAATACCCCCCTCTCCCTGAAAAAACACCAATAAACACCTGAATCCCCTTTCAGAGTGAAATTTTCCTCCCCTCCCCCCTCTTGATTTTCTTCTGATCTTTGGAGCGATCTTCGTCAAGATCCAAAAACTCATTCGGATCTTCGCAGTGTTCTTCGGGATCTTGAAGATTTTGAATCCAAATCTTTAGTTAGATCTAGTTTTTAGCCAAAAATAGTATGTTCTTGAGCCACCTCCCTTGGGTGTTCTTGAGTGTTCCTAAGATAGAAACCCCCCCTTTTTTGAGGTTCTTCAAGTCTATGAAGAGATCTTTTTTAAGATTTGAAACTCTATTCGGATCTTCAAAGTGTTCTTTGGGACTTTGGAGTTCTTTAATCCATTTTTATGTTAGCCCATTTTTTTTTCAAAAATAGCCTTTCCTAGCCGAACCTCTGTTTGAGTGTCTCTGGAATCTTTCCAGAAATAGCCATTCCTAGTGGAAGATATGCCAAAGTGCCACCTCAGCCTATCCCCAGCGGAAGCTCTACCGAAGTGCCACCTTAGCCTAACCCTCCCTTAGCCTATCCCCAGTGGAAGCTCTGTCGGAGTGCCACCTCATCCTAAGCCTGAAAATAGCCTTCCCTAGCTGAAGCTCTGTTTGAATCCAAATCCAAAAATAGTCTTCCCTAGCCGAAGCTCTGTCCGAATTCAAATCCGAAAGCAACCATTCCTAGCTGAAACTCTGTCCGGATACCATCACAATCAGCATCTCTTAAGAAAGGAAGCTGGAGGTCAAGACCATCTTCCCCTGAGCCAGGAGAACACAAAAGACAGTCTGAGCTGGTACCAATCAAGGGCCCACCCCTCTAGACCCGAAACAGGGATCAAATTCAGGTATAATCTCCCTCCCCATTCTAGCATAATGTAGGCATCTAATAAGCCTTGTTTTAGTGTATATAATAGTTTGAATTCAATTAATGTATATATGTGTGATAACTTAGCCATATATGTGGAATAGTAATAATTATGGAAAATGTTTGTTCTCAAGCGTCTAGCAAGAAGACCGATGAACCGGGCAGATTGGGTGCTTAACACCTTCCCAACTCTATAACCTGACACTTACCCTAAATCTCTGAATCAGACCAAATTTTGGGCCATTTTCTCAGGAATCGGGCCCACCCCCGGGTCCTAGGCCCCTAACCCTAAGTGGCAACTCCAAACCCCATTTGCATGATCTCGATCCCCGAATTGGACCATCATCAAAACCTCTATCTCAAATGATGAATTTTACACTCTTGGGAAATAGGCCTTAACATATCTCCAAGCAGCGATACGATGGTGCGGGGCTTGCAAGTGAAGCACACATAACTCGAGCCACCTCCCCCTCACCATGAAGGTGAAGGGAGAGAGAGGAGAGAGGGAAGGGATCCATCTCTGGCCGCTACCCTCACAAATAGTAGAAGAAGTAGCTCCCTTTGCAAACCTCCTAAACTATTTCTTGGTATTAGCTATCTTGGCCCTTCTTGCTGCCTAAACTTGATAATTTTCTCTCTACTTGTCTTCAATTGACTTGGAAATTTGAACCACCTCAGTATAAGTCTAGATCCTGTGTATAACCAACATAGCTCCAATGCTAGATCTCATACCCTTCTCAAATTTCTTGGCTTTTGTATTATCATTCTTCATGTGCTCAGGCACAAAACAATATAAGGCTTCAAATTGCTACTGGTACTCCAATACTGATTTAGGCCCTTGCACTAGTGCCATGAACTCAGTTTCCTTTCTGTCCCTCACATTGATAGGAAATTAATTTCCATAAAAGGCCTCCACAAACAATTCCTAGGTAGGGTGTAGATGTCTTGCTAATAGTATGGGTCTAGTAGCCTTTCATATAGCATGGGCTTCATTCTATAGTTGGTAACTGGCACACATGATTTTCTAATGATCATTACAACCTAGAGCGGCCAGTGCCTTCTCAATTCCTTCTATCCACTTGGCAAGGGCTAGTGGATCATGACTCACTCCATTGAAATATGGGGGCCAACACTTCTAGAACTTCTCCATCAACTTGTTAGTATCAGTCCATACTTGCACTACTGGAGGGGTCTCCGGTGTCTGCTGTCCTGTAAGGGTTCCCATAGCTGGCATTGCTTGGGATGCTTATCAATTATTAATCTGTGTTATAGCTGGTACCCCAGATACTGACTGAGGAGCGGGGATTGTGGGAGCTAGAGGTGGTGGTGCCATAGATGTATGATTAGCTGGTGGTTCTCTGGCATGTATAGCTATGGCCAACTCCTCAATCATTGCCTTGTTTTTCTATTGCTATTATTGCTACTGCTACTGCGTATTTTTTTGTATTATTTGTAGCTCTTTTTGAATTCCTTGTATCATATTCGTCATTATTTCTACCACATCATGTGCTGTAAGTACTGGTGGTGCAGGTGGTGGCATAGATGCTGCTACTGTAGGGACAGATGCATGAGCAGGAGTGTGTGTCCCAGATGCAGTGGAGCTTTCAGACTCATCTTCCACTGGCACATAAGGGGTAACCCTAGTGACTCGACCCCTTTTCTAGTGGCATGGATTTTGTTGAGGCTGAGCACGTTTGGGTGGCAGTTTGGGAATTCCTGAAAAATAATAAGATATTAATTCCCAATGCTCAACACAATTTCAGCAAGGATGAGTTATGCAACTTGATTAACATAAATTGATTTCTTGGATTTAACCAAGAATAAACATTTCACATCCTAGTTATACATATTTTTTTATATCATTTCCATACAACAATCATCAACACCTAATTTGTTTTATCTTGTGGCATTTAATTATGTAATCCTATGACACTAGATATCCTAAGTCCTATGGGTTATAAGATTGTATTCCTAGAGTCTTGCTCTGACACCACTCATTGTCACACCCTGCCTCTAATAGGCCAAGGCATGTGGCACTGGACACCTTACTATATCCAATCAGCTTATTTCCTTTAGGATCCGAACTCAGGGTAGTCTTTAACACCATAATCTACAACTGTAGATCAGAGTTTATCATACAGTACATCTGTATAGTGAAATAACATAGAGGGGGGTGAATGGGTCATACTAGCGGAATTTTAATTCTTTTCGAGATTAGCCCTGTGATTGCAAATAAAAAATGCGGAATGAAAGTAAATGATTCACAATCACATGACACAAGAATTTATAGTGATTCGACTCAATTGAGTCTAGTCCACTCCCTACAAGAATCCTCTTGTAAGGTATTCCACTAGTTCTCCCTTTTAGTATAGTAGGTAGGGTAGAAAAACCTTTACAATCTTTTCAGGATAAGAGAATCCATACAAATCTCCTTTACAGGTAGTGAAGCACCTTTACAATCCCCTTTCACGGTAGAGAGGCACCAAAGTTCTTTTAAGGATAAGAGGATCCTTTACACAGTCCTAAGTACAGTCTAGGAAGATGTAAAACAGTAAATGAGAGTGGAATAAGAGGGTTACCTCTGGTGTGGTGCAATGAATGAGTATGACATATATAAATGCACCTTATAAGTCTTCTCTTTGTGCTTGACTTACACAGTGAGAATATGTAGAAGACTTGATAAAGACTTGAGCTTTTTCTTCTTGAAAAGTGAGAACCAAGTTGCTCAAGTAATGTAGATTGCTTTTAACTCTTAAAGCTCTTTTGAATGCTCTCCAATGCTTAGGAATGGTTCATTGTTCATTAAGAACATCTTAGGTATTTATAGGAGAGATTAAGAGAGATTTTTAGGTAGGAAATTAGGTCATAACGGTCATATATCGGCCATGCCGGTCAACCACCCCAAAGTGCTAGTTGACCAGATGTGACCGTTACAGCCAAAAAATAGCCGTTGGGGTGATCTGGGCTTGGCCGGTTGACCACCTATGATCTCTGGTTGTGCCGGTCGACCTGGTCATTTTTTTGGTCAACTACCATATAATTCTAGCTCTGGTAACAAGTAGTGCCAAATAACCAACTAGGGTTTCGATCGTTCGATCGATGTATCTCCCAAATGGCATGGTGGAATCAAGATTTTATTAGCTTAGAATGATGCTAGGAACATCCCCTACAAACTCCATGGAGTAAATCTCGACGATTGGGCCCGAGTCGAAAAGCCCCAAAATGAGTGGACTGTTCTGAACCACCATCGAAAATAGCCCACTAGATCCACTAGGTCTGCTTCTAGTGGCATACTTTCGGTGGACCTCAGAGGCTTATGAGCTCTCTGTCTCCACCATTGGAAACAGGACTGATATTTTCGGTGGAAAAAGACCTTATTTTCGATGGTTGTTTCCGATGACATTATTGTCACTAGGAAACTTTGACTGTATCTTTTGGGGGTGACCCAAGTAGGCCTCTCCCGATATTTTGGCACATACTAATGTACGATTGCCCTTGTGTCTAGGACAGTGATGCACATGAGCCCTGGGACCAAAATTAAGTGGATCAACTAGTGGCCGTACTTGAACCCTAGCACACTCGAACAAAAATCAGGTGAGGGATGGACTATGTTTATTTTGGAGTGTTTATTATTATTAAATTGTTCACATGCTTAGAATTACATGTTTAATTGTAATTGCTCAAATACCATGATGATATGTTACATTTGTCATTTTACGATTATGAAATTAATTGCATGGAGATATATGATGAGATCCGATGTGGCCAAGGTGGTACCGGTACCGTGATCACCGTGTGTGTGGTTGTGTGTGTGAGCCAGAATCCGACATGGCCGAGGTGGTACCAGTGTCGTGATTTCTATATGAATGTTGCATTCATGCATTGATTATGTGCGTTAGAGTTAGTTGTAGTCGTGGATTATACTTTGTGGCCAAGATCTCACTGGTATCGTGTACCCCGGAACTGCATTTGGAAATGGATAGGCTTCATGGCCGATGATTGGTACCGATGTTGCGTAGTCCATACTAAACTGTTATATGTATACTAGATTAGGGAAACGGTCTTGGGTTACACTTTGTGCCCAAGGTCTTACTGGTATCATGTACCTGGGACTGTATTTGGAGATAAATTATACTTTGTGGTCGAGGTCTCGCCGATATCGTGTAATCCATACTAACTATATCATTATGAAGGCATGTAGCATATATGTGGTTAGGTATCACTCCCTATGCTACGAACCCTTGCCAAAAGGGGTTGAGGTGTTGGATAACCAATTGTGGTATGTTCGATGTGCCTTTTTAGAATATCATACCGGTAGTACGATGTGATTATTGCTAGTGGTGGGAACCTGTCTGGCATGGCCGATGATTTACCGATGCCATGACTACCAAGAGGGAGTTATTAGGGGTTTGCTGGGTGACCCATGGATGCATACGGGGACTGACAGGCTTCTATTCACGGCTAGGGTTTGTATCCTTACATAGTCGATGACAGTTTCGAGACAAAGGATATAGCCTAATGTGCTGTAGTAGCATTTACCAGACTTAGTTTGTATTATTGGGTGGAAAATAAATGAATGAACTGCATCACGAGCATCATAGACTATATGTTTAATTTCCACAATCATGCGTTATAAATTATTACTGCTATTGTCTTGCTTGGATGTGCTTGACCCCTCCCCTCACTAAGCGAGTTGAAAAGCTCACCCCACATATACACCCCTTTTTAGATGATAATACAGGTACCATGATGCCATTAGCATGTGACCCAATATCTTCTAGGTCAGAGTATGGTGTGAGTGACTAGTGGATGCCAGAAGTGGGAGAGGACGATTAGGACTGTGCTGGTGACCACTGTGCTTATGCCATACCATGAGAATATACATCATACTTTTGGGTATAACTGTAAATTGTATTTTTTTTTGAGATTATATTATATGTCATGGATGAATGTAACAGAATAACTCAGTTATTGCTATTATATTATTATCATTAGACATTTTCCCATTTTTTTTATGATTTTTCTTTTATACTCTGATTCTGCTGCTTATATTGGTTTGTGATGTGAGATTGTGAAAATGTTAAGGTACTGCTATCAGAGATCCTGGTAGGTTTGTAAGATAGGTACGTGTCTTACTCACACCGTCGGTACTCCTAATGATAAGTTGGGTCTACTGGAATTGGGGTATGACAAAGCATTTCTTTTAGGACAATCCTTATCTTTTTAAAGTTTGTCCTAACCAAATTATCAGACGTTGTATGCTTGACCATGAGTAACACTCAATTTTATCTTTTTGCCATGATCATGTATGTGGTGGACACTTTGGACCTAAGAAGACTGCCGTAAAGTTTCTCCAAAACGGATTTTATTGGCCCTTTCTTTTTAGGGATGCTTTTGATTTTTACAAGGCTTGTCTCACCTGCCAGTCTTTTAGCCGTATCAATAAGAGGAACATGATGCCCTTCAACCCTATTTTGGTAGTTGAGATCTTTGATGTGTTGGGCATCGATTTCATGGGACCATTCCCTAATTCTTTTTGAAATTTATACATATTTTTGGTTATTGATTATGTTTCTAAATGGATAGAGGTCATACCTTATAAATCTAATGTCCATAAAGTGGAGGTCCAGTTTCTCAAAGAAAACATCTTGTCCCGCTTTGGTACACCACGTGCTATAATTAGTGATAGGGGTACTCATTTTTGTATTTGGCCTTTTGAAGCCTTGATGAAAAAGCATGGGACCACCCATAAGTTATGTACCCCTTATCATCCCCAAACTAGCGGCCAAGTGGAGTTGTCTAATAGGCAGATCAAACAAATCTTAAAGAAAACTATTAATCTCAACCGTAAGGATTGATCTCTTAGGCTCATTGATGCCTTGTGGGCCCATCAGACTGCATTCAAGACCGACCTTGGTCAACCTCCCTACCATTGGTGTATGAAAAAGCATATCACTTACCAGTTGAACTGGAGCATAAGGCCTTTTGGGCCATCAAGAAGCTCAACTTTGATTTTTCTGATACGGGGAATTCATCATAGGATCCAACTATCTGAGTTGAAGAAACTTAAGAATGATGCCTATGAAAGTTCTAGGATTTACAAGGAAAAGACCAAAGCTTTCCATGAAAGCACATTCTATGTGAATCTTTTGCAATTGGTGATAAGGTCTTATTGTATAACTCTCGATTAAATCTTTTCCCTGGCAAGCTTAGATCCCGATGGGATGGCCCATTTATTGTCCATAATGTATATCCCCATGGGGCTGTGGAGATTCTGAATCCAGGAACAAGGGTAGATTCGAAGGTTAATGGTCAATATTTAAAACCGTTCCTCGAGTTTCCTACTACTGCTAGTAATGAGGTCATGGATCTCCATGAACCTCTTTACACAAATGACTGACTTTTACCCATTTATGACCCCCTTGCATTGTCTTTGTTTTTAATTCTTTCCATGCATTGAGGATATTGCTTGACTTAAGTGTGGGGGAGGGAAACCAGTTTCTTTTTATTTTTTTTCCCTTTGTTTTTCCCTTTGCTTGAGTTTCTTTTTCTTTTTGTTTTTGAGCTTGCTAAGGATGAAGTCCTACTTTGGTTGGTGGCTAATGACCATACCATTCGGTTGCTTAATATGTGAAAAATAAGAGTTTTGATTAAGGTACCCATCTTGAACACATAAAAACCCTATTGAAAAAATAGAAACAAGCCTGTGTCATGAGATGGGACTCTCTTTTGAAAAATAAAAAACCCTTGTTTAACGGTGTTGGACCATATGTAAGTTTGTGGGTTCCTTGTACTCTTGATTTGGAGTTGAGACTTTCTTTTTAATTTGGCATATGTTGACAAATACACAATTTTAAATGAAGTGTGGAAAGTGGTATAAATGAAAAGTAAGAGTTGATTTCCTTAGAACTAGACAGGGCATTGTGCCTCAAGAAGCGTGGTGTCTTGATCGAAATTCCTAGGGAATAAACTTCTGAAAGGACTCTAGCATCACTGTCTATGTTAGCATATGCCAAAAGAGAAGCTATATAGTAACTTGGGTATCTGGTGTTTGCTCCACCATCTCATTGAGGCCAACAGTAGTGGAGTAAGATAGAGTTTATTACAAAAAATGAGAAAGAAAACAACACAGCAGGAAAGTATATGTAAATATCATCAATGTCGTGGTAACATGTTTGGTTAAAAACACTCCAACACCTTAGTCCTTGGTTCCCTATTACTTCACAAGTGCTCTTGCCTTAAGATAAGGATGTTTTGGAGAAGATAATGTGAGTTCCAAATTAAAAAAATATGCTTAATCCTGAAATTGATATGGGGTAATAAAAATTCAAGTGTGGGGGTCCCTAGATAAAGTGTAAAAGAAATTATCTTTGCTCCAGATCTGTATGACCCTTACATTTAGCCAAGGTTGGGATTTTTTTATTTTTTTCTGAATTTTGGGTGTATATTCACTACAAACACCCATGAGACACAACTCGTCCACTAGGGGTGACCTAGGTGTTTAAAGGCTTGTTGCACATGCTAAGTGCAACTGTGATTCCTACAAAAGTGAGTTACCGTTCACATAGAACCGGACTGGTGACTGGGTTCCCTCCAGGTAACCCAAAACCACCAGGATCATCTGATATAGTAATCACAACATAGCATGCCACAACAATTTAGAAATATAATTAATTAATTCAGCAAAAGACTTGTCATATATATACTTGTAAATTTTCCCACTTACTTTTGATACCCAAATTGTTATTCATAGTATATTACATAAAGGCACGTGGGCATGATATTTACACAAGAAATAATAATTTAAATATCTAGAGCACAAAAAGGGGAATACATTAAAAGAATAAAAAAGAAGAGTGTGTTGGAATAGCTACTGTTGCCCTGCAACACAGCCCTCACTCGGGCATCCGGTGCCATGCCCAAATCCCTCTAGGAACCAATCTCCCACTGAAATTTTATCAATGGGCCCCGGCTCTTGTTCCTCTATCGGGAATCCTACAAAATCATCTAAAGAGGTGTGTACATAAGGGGTGAGCTCACTAGCTTAGTAAATGGAAAGAAAGATGCATACAAGCAATCGCGTTTCAAATGAGTCTACATGCCTGAGATTCATTTTAGGTCTATCTACGTAAGTAACATTACTAAGTCATAAGTTGCATGCTACTCACAACCACAGTGCATGTATGCCTTGGATTCAGGATGCGTTCTACATCCCGCGATACACCCATAAGGTTATCGGAGAGGGCTGGTCATGAGTACTTAGAAAAGTAAATTGTGGCCGAACCACAGCAGAAAATAAATGCAGTATGCTTGCCCCTCTGAATATATCACCAAGGTTTCCAACTGTCCTAATGATCAGCCAGAAGTACTTCTAACCACCATGGTAGTCCACGATCGACGCTTCCCCCCAGTGATAACCTAACACCTAAACCCCTGTTAGGAAGGGTAGTAGCATGAGGGAAATGTCAAATCCTAAACCACATGCTCCTATATGAGATAGTACGACTACATAGTACTTTTGTGTCCCATTCCAAGGTCTACCAATGCATTCATTTTGAAGCCCTCCACGGCATCTAGTCTAGCAATTTATCACATGCCCAGCTAATCATCATCATCTAACAATTTAATAATCTATGCTCATAATTCAAAGCAAGAAACAAGTAGTTGGAATTCAAGATGCAGCATAGCAATTCATAAATGCATCCTATGGTAGAAAAGCAAATTCATGAAGATGGCATGATGACATATAAGATGAAGATGATGCAATAAGCATTCCCAAAACTAAAATCAACATCCTCTCCCCACTTACCTATTCTCGTACAAGAATAAGCGCACACGGTATGAATAAGATTTGACGTGCGAAGACAAGAGTCTCAGAACCTGACACAGAAAGGAAACTTAGAATACACCCATTTTGGGACCATAAAATGATGGAAGACATGGTCACGATGCATTTAATAATGCGAAGGATGCTATAAATGAGTTCAAGCCCTAACGGAGCTCATTAGTACACAGGTGGGTCATATAGGTGGGTAGGAGTACCCACCCGTGTAAACTGCCCAAGCAGACAGCACTCAGAAGCACATTGACAGGTGCTACCGGTAGGTCTGGTACTCATCGGTCTTACCAACCAGTAGGACCCCAGGGCAAACCTAAGACCCATGGGTGCTACCGATGGGTCAGGGTACCCGTCGGTCCTACCCACCGGTAGGACCCCAGAGCCCAACCAAGATCGGTTGGTTATACCAACAGGTCGGGGTACCCACTGGTCCTCCTGGTGGTAGGCTCCAAAGCCCAGGAAAGACTAGGGGGTCACACTGGTGGGTCGGGTTATCCGTCGATGCTACCCACCAGTGTTTACCAGGTTCTGTTGTCCTTCTTCTCTTCTTCATTCCACCTCTTGGGAGTCTAAGGGGATTGTTTCCAACACATTTCCCACACATTTAAGGCACCATTCACATGAACACATCATAGATCTAGGTCCAAGTCAAGATTTTGGGAACAAAATCATACCTTTAGCTCAAGAAACCCCAAAAATTTAGGATCCTTTCCCTAACTCAAAATGTCACCAAAAAGCTTTTAGATCTTGGTTTCTCCTCCTTTAAAACCTTCAAAGAAATCACATAGAGTCCCTATTAACTCTTTGATTTGATCATACAAAAGGGTTTCATCATATTCAAAGGTTTATGGCACTTACCTACCTTAAATTGTAGATCTCAAGGTGCCGATCACTTTTCTAGCGCAAAATAGTGAGGTACAGCTTTGGTGGAAAGGGGGAAACACTTCCCTTACTCCTTCTTCCCTTCTCTTCCCTCTTTTCTCCCTCTTCTTTACTCCTCTCCACCGACCTCAACTGAAATAATAAATGGGAGAGGTGTAAATGCTATTTTTACCTTAGGTTATAAATATCTACTAAGGTGCGTTTGGTTTGTCGTTCTTTGGCCCGAAACACATTAAACCATGATACTGGGTGAAGTAGCTGGTAATATTAGACACACGACTTCACTACAACGGGGAACCCAAAACACACATGCTCGCCCAAGCTGGGCTCATTGGGGCCCACATTTCCCCACAAGTGGGTCGCACTAGAGGGTCATACCCACCAGTTGGCCAAGACATGACCAACCTTGATAGATTTTGGTGTGAAATGGGTTCTCAATGCGTATTTCACTCCTTCCACTTGTCATGAACCAAGTTCTCATCATCAAACACGATAACATACCTTCCCTACTCATATATGGCCTTATGATACGTGCAAGGGCATGGCTTGGGTGTGTGAACCACATTGGGTACCGGCTCAGTCTTATCCGACCACCCCACATTTGCCCTTGCTGTCATACACCATAGGGCACTCACGTCAACCCTTGCTAGTTCAGACCTTGCACGACCAAACTGAACCAACAGGTTAATACATTGGGTTTAGGGAGTAGTGCTCTACATTTCCCCCCCCCCTTTTTAAAAACTTTATCCTTGAAATTGAAGTTACCTGGTAATCCAAATTGATGAGGGTATTTAGCCTAGATTTCATCTTCCTTCTCCCAGGATGCCTCCTCCAGTGAGTGGTTAGCCCATCGCACCTTTCCAAAAGTGATGGAGTGGTTGTGAAGGATTTTTATTTTTCGATCCAGGATTTTAGCAGGCTGCTCTTCATAAGTCATATTAGCCTCCAAGTACTCTGGTTCCACAACCATCACATGCAATTTATCATGAATGTACCACTTTAACATTGAAACATGAAACACATTGTGAAAGTTGTTGAGTGAAGGCGGAAGGGACAGCATATGTGCTACAGAGCCAACCCATTTCAGAATCTCAAACTGGCCAATGTATCTTGGACTCAACTTGCCCTTCCTATGGAACCTATATAAACCCTTGGTAGGAGAGATTTTGAGAAATACCTTCTCCCCCGCTTGAAACTCAATGTCTTTTTTGCGGTTGTCTGCATAGCTCTTTTGATATGATTGGGCCGCCTTAATCTTCTCCCGAATGATATCAACCTTATCACACGTCATCTGTATCTTCTCCAGCCCAAGCATTTGGTGTTCTCCCACATTGTCCTAATATACGGGTGTCCTACACCTCCAGCCGTACAATGCCTCATACGGAGCTACTCCAATGGTGGCTTGATAACTATTATTATAAGCAAACTCTATAACAGGTATGTTTTCCTCCCAACTACCACTCATTTCCATCACACAGGCCCTGAGCATATTTTCTAGTATTTGTATGGTTCGTTCAGATTGCCCGTCAGTCTGTGGATGGAAGGAAATAATTAGGTTCACCTGTGTTCCCATGGCATGATGGAGGCTCTTCTAGAATGTAGATGTGAACCTTGGGTCTCTATCTAATATAATACTCATTGGCACCCCATACAAGCAAACTACATTATCCATGTTAAGTTGTGCCAACTTGTCCATGGAGTAGGTAGTCTTGATTGGAATGAAATGAGCAGTATTGGTAAGCCTATCAACTATCACCCATATTGCATCCATCCCCTTGGGTGTACGAGGTAGCCCAATGATGAAGTCCATAGTAATCATATCCCACTTCCACTCCAGTACCGGGAGGGACTGAAGAGTGTCATAGGGTCAATGCCGCTCTATCTTGACTTTCTGACACGTGAGACATTGCACCACATATAGGGCCACAGTAATCTTCATCCTTGGCCACCAGTAACTTTGTTTGAGATCCTTGTACATCTTGGTGCTTCCGAGGTGAAGCATGTATTTTGAGTTGTTTAATTCCTTCACTATCTTATCCTATATCTCTAAGTCATTGGGCACACACCACCGGCACCAAAACAATAGTGCACCGTCACTGGCTATTGTGAAATTAGGATTATCCACCATTTGCTCTTGAATCCTAATTCTGATCTTCTGTAATTCAGGATCCAAGGGTTGTTTCATGATCACCTCCTGCCTGATATATGGTTGTACTTGCAGGGTCACCAGAGATAGAGTTAGCTGCTTAACACTATCTGGCTGGTGATCAAGCTCCAAGGTTGCTCCTTTATTTAAAATGACTTCATCCATCAACATTGCTTCTTGCTTGAGTTGTGAGCTAGTGGCCAAGTATGCAAGTGATACTGTTTGAGCCTTCCGACTTAATGCATCTGCCACTACATTAGCTTTACCCAGATGGTATTGGATGTCGTAGTCATAGTCCTTTATAAGCTCCCACCATCGCCTTTGCCTCATGTTCAAATCTCTTTGGGTGAAGAAGTACTTGAGACTTTTGTGATCGTTGAATATCTCACACTTCTCCCTATACAAATAATGGCACCAGATCTTCACGGCAAAGATAACTACCGCCAGCTCCAAATCATGGGTGGAATAGCTCTTCTCATACTCCTTTAGTTGCCTATATGCATACGCCACCACCTTACCATGTTGAATGAGAACACAACCCAACCCAATCTTGGAAGCATCAGTGTAGACCGTCATTCCACCCGTGCTTTCTAGAATTGTCAATAATGGGGCCGACACCAATCGAGTCTTTTAACTTCTGGAAATTGTTTTCACACTCCTTAGACCATTCAAACTAATCTCTATTGCATTCTTGGGTGCTTACCACTCCACTACTACTTTTACCTTACCTGGGTCTACTTCAATCCCATTCTTAGACACTATATGTCCTAGGAATCCAATCTGCTTGAGCCAAAACTCGCACTTGCTGAATTTTGCATTTAACTATTGTTCTCTCAACCTTTGGAGTACCATTCTCAAGTGTAACAAATGCTCCCCTTCAGTCTTCTAGTATATCAAAATTTCATCAATGAAAACGATGGCCCACTTATCAAGAACATCATGAAATACTCGGTTCATTAGATCCATAAAAGCTACCGGTGCATTGGCTAACCCAAAAGATAGCACTAGGAATTCATAGTGACCATTCCAAGTCCTAAAGGTTGTCTTGGGTATGTCACTGCTTTTTATTTTGAGCTGATAATAGTCAGAGTGAGATCAATTTTTGAGAATACCTTAGCACCTTGTAGTTGATCAAAGAGGACATCGATGTGTGGCAACGAATACCGGTTCTTAATGGTTAATTTGTTTAATTCTTGGTAATCGATGCTCATATGCAGACTCCCATTCTTCTTGATAAACAAGACTAGAGAACCCCAAGGAGAAACACTCATGCATAAAAATCCCTTCTCTAAGAAATCTTGCAACTGAGTCTGTAACTCCTTTAACACAGGCAGTGCCAGTCTGTACGGAGCTTTAGACACTGGGGTTGCTCCGGGAACCAAATCAATAGCAAACTCCAGCTCTCTATCAGGCAGTAGCCTGGTTAGATCATCTAGAAAGACATCGGGAAACTCCCTAACTACTTCCAATTCCTCTAATGGTGTGACCTTCGGTTCCACATCTGGCATTGAAGCTAGGTAGCCTTGACATCTGTTTTCTAGTAATTTCATCGCCTGTAAGGTTGAGATAAGAACCTCTTTAGGTTGCTTCACCTTATTTTCCTGATACACTAGCTCGTCTCCTTCATCACTCACCACCTTAATTTGTTTCTTGGCGCACATCATGTTCGCTTGGTGAGTTGACAACCAGTCCATGCCCAATATGACATCAAAATTCTGCATGTTGAATTTGATAAGTTGGGCATCCAGCTTCTTCCCACCTATTTCAACTGAACAGGGTCCATATACTTTATTTAACTGTGCTGATTTTCCTGTAGGAATGCTAACAATCAACTTACCCTCTAGAGCCCTGGGCGACATATCAATCTTCCTAGAAAACCTTTTAGATATAAAAGAATGTGATGCTCCAAAGTCAAATAATACATAAGCTGGTATACCCGAGATAGATAGGATACCTGCTACAAGATCAGGGCTGGCTTCAACCTCCTCGATTGACAATGCATACATTCTTCCTTGGGGTGGGCCCCCTTGAGCCAATACAGGTCTATAAATAGGAGGCTGATTTTGTACGACAGCTGGCTTGTACGAACAATCTTTGGCAAAGTGTCCAACTACGTGATAGATATAGCATTGGTTCTGGGATGCTTGCACTAGCACTAGGGCTCTCTGTATCTGACCTAGGGTTGTTGAAGGACAAGGTGGCCTCGAGGCTGTAGGCACTGTGCTAGTGATTGGGCAGAAAGATGTAGTACCCGATCCATCGACTGGTTAAGGCATATAACCTGATGATCTATATGGTTGCTGATGTGATGGACCATAGTTATATAGCCCACGGAAACTCTTACTCGGGTTGCCCGAATCTGCATAAGGGTTAGACCTCTTCCAGAGCCTTGAAATAGTGGAAGACTCTCCCTTCTGCTTGTCCCTTATAGTCTTGGCCTTCTGTACTATCTGGGCATAGTCTGCCAAATCCATGGCCCGCAATACTATACCAATAGATACCTTCAACCCCTTCAAGAACTTCTTAGCCTTTTCCTCGGCTGATTTTATGTGTGGAGGAGAAAAATAGAATAAGTCCTCAAATTGCTCTTAGTACTCAAGGGTGGAATTTTTCCCCTAAGTCAAAGCCATAAACTCTACTTCCTTTTGGTCTCTGAAGTTGCTGGGATAGTAGTTTGACAAAAACAATTCCTAGAATTGTTCCCAAGTTGGTTCCAGGTGGGTTACCATCAAGATGAGCTTGGAAGCTTTCCACCATGAGTTTGCTTCATTCTTCAATTGCAAGCCTACACAGATGAGTTTCTGAGCCTCTGTACATTCCACCACCTCAAATTTTTTCTCCATTTCTTGGATCCATTGATCCGGCTCTAAGGGATCACTCCCCACATTAGTGAAGATAGGTGGCAAGTGCTTCTTAAAAGATTCCACTACCTTTGCAGTATTAGCGGTTGGTGGGTAGTAAGGTGGATAAGCCAGATAGTATGGATACGGCAGTGGCATCATATATGGAGGAGTGCCAAAAGATAGGAACCATGGAGTCACCACTGGAGGTGTACCCCCTGGTTGGTTTTGTGGTGGTACTCCAAGAGGTGTACCCCCTTGTGTATCTAGGGGTGGAGACCAAGGAGATGAACCCCCGGTTTGAGCTCCGGTACCAGGCACAATGGGCAGATCTTGTGGAAAGGTCACCCCACCAGGATGATGGCCCGGCTGTGTGGGGTTCAACTGTTGATGCACAGCATTCATGAAGGTTTGTTGTTGCTGGAGTAGTTGCTACTGAAATGCTTGTTGCTACTATTGAATAAGAGTTGCAACATCATTAGGAGTGATAATGGAAGGATGATCTGGGATCTCATTCATAGGTGGATCCCCTAATATCTCTTCTTGCCTAGGGCCACTCGGGGTCGAGGGCCCCGAGGATTTTGTGGCCGATTGACATGACAGGGACCACGAGGGGCTCCTCGTGCATTAGCTCCAGATCTAGTGCATACCATGATGCTTTATACTTGAATTGCATCAAAGTTAAGTATTGATTAAGTGCCACATTCATCACATGTATGCACAAAATCAAATGCACATCATGCCTCAGATCACATTCTCATACTGCATCCCTTCATCGTAGTATGCATCCACAAAATTTAACCTCTATCATAGAAATCCCCACACATAACAATGCACCAATATTTCTTCTGCAACCACTTTCAATTCATGCAAATTTGGGGCCTACTTGGTATGGGAAAGAAAATTTTCAAATTTGGGGTATTTTGGCTCCAAAATCCCACACCGATGGGTGGGCTGGATCCAGGACCCGCCGGTTGCGAGCGAGGTTTGGTTATGAGGGATTTCTTGCCCTCATTTTAGTCACTTTTCAATTTCTTTCATTTCCCTCTCTTCTCAAACTCGTTCAAGGTAACAAGGAGAAGATCAAGAAGCCCTTACCAAGCACTCCACTCACCTACATTTCGGATTAAAGTGTTCACATCAACCTCAAATCCTCAAGTAAGTGTTCGCTTCTTCATTTTTCTCTTTTGTACTTTGGGATTTCTGTTATTCTTGTTCTACATCCCTCAAAGTTCATTTTTATTTTGATTTTCCCCACCTAGAATGAATGTAGTATATGAGTATGTCATTCATTCCATGATTCTCATCTTCAATCACTACATTTGTCACTTTCATGAGTAGTTAACCCTATTCTTCCCAATTTTTTTGTTTTAGGGTTTTCTTATCCTCTCTCTCTTTCCTTGCACAATGTATGACCCAAATGTGTTTATCAAATCACATTTGGTTGCATCATAGTGGTGAGAATGGCACATTGTATGTATGCTTCACTTATCACTCCTTGGCGTGAGTTTTCACTATTCCTAGGTTAGGGTTCATGAGGAAATTGGGGGGTTTTCCTTGTTTTGTCTTCAATAGGACTAATATACGTATAATTGTATGAAATTGAACCCTCTTTTACATATTATTTCCGAATTTCCTCAATGCTATGAATATCCATGGTTTATGCTCTTCTCCATGAAATGGAGACGCAATTTATTTCCATTTATTTTTTAGATTTTATATCAAAAAAA